>NW_028244205.1:0-13317 GCF_964263255.1 Lissotriton vulgaris | reverse complement strand
GGATGTTGGAGAAAGGGCTGAAGTTATTGAGGTCAGTTTTATCTGTGTTAGGTTCTTGTAGTATAGGTGACACCTTAGCCGCTTTTAGGCAGTCTGGGATCTTGCCTTGTGATAGAGAAGCATTTACAATCCTTGTGCAGGTGGGGATGAGTACATTCTTGATTTCTTTGAAGATGGCCGGGGGCAACGGGTCACTGAAGTGGTTAGATGGGTTGATATTCTGAAGAATCTTGTTGATGTCTTTTTCACTGAATGGGGTAACGGTGCCCCATGACTCATTGATCTTAGTGTTCAGGTTGATAGGTTTGCACTTTTTTAAGAGGTCCAGGTTGTGGTGCGGGCCTGAAGGATGTCAGGAGAGCCTTCTTAGAGGCGAGTAGGTGTGAGTGCAAAATCTGTTCCGCTTGCGGATTTTGGGGATTTTCGGTAAATCCGCAATCCGCAAACTCCCGCGAATTTACCGAAAATCCGCAAATCCGTGAGCGGCGGATCCGGGGGGCAAAAGTTCAAACCGTCAAGCTTGAAGTTGTTGTAACTATTTTAGGATGGCGCCGGCAAGCTGCCAGCGCCTTCCTAAAATAGTTACTAAGTTAGCTTCAACAGGAAGCACTAATACATAAAATAAAGCAGGTGCTCGAGCACCTGCTTTATTTTATCTATTAGTGCTTCCTGATGAAGCTAATTTAGTAACTATTTTAGGATGGCGCTGGCAGCTTGCCGGCGCCATCCTAAAATAGTTACAGGATGATGGACAGCTCACTCAAGGGACCCCTGCGCACATCGGAGCAATTGCATAGTAACACACACATGCTCGCTGGAACTAGTTGAAGCTCAAATTCAGTGACTCATTTATCAGCCCAAAAACAATCGTGAGCGTCGTTGAGGCTGGGCAGGTGTGCCTTCTTCCCAAATCTACCGTCGAAAATCAGCTGTGATGCTGCATAGAGGCCTTTGCATCCTTGACTTTCACAAGCACAATCCTCGTGCTATTCCTGTGACCAGGAGCTTCTTTCTCTTGATCTGCTGCTCTGATCGGTCTCTGACCTTTTATACACACAAGAGGCATGTGAACTCGCTTGTAAGCCCCGCCCGTTTGGCCCCGCTCACACACTCGCGGTGTGCACCGTCTTCCCGCCATTTACCCACTATGATGGACAGCTCACTCAAGGGACACCTGCGCCCTTCGGGGCGATTGCATAGTAACACACACATGGTCGCTGGAACTAGTTGAAGCTCAAATTCAGTGACTCATTCATCAGCCCAAAAACAATCGTGAGCGTAATCGAGGCTGGGCAGGTGTGCCTTCTTCCCAAATCTACCATCGAAAATCAGCTGTGATGCTGGATAGAGGCCTTTGTATCCTTGACTTTCACGAGCGCAATCCTCGTGCTGTTCCTGTGACAAGTAGTTTCTTTCTCTTCATCCGCTGCTCTGATCGGTCTCTCACCATTTATACACACAAGAGGCACTTGAACTCGCACAGAAGACCCCCCCCCATTTAAAAAATCCGCAAAATCCGCGAATCTGCAAATTCACGGATTTTGCGGATCCGCGAAATCCGCCCATGCTTAGAGGCGAGATCGATGGTGATGAGTCTTGATTTCTGAATGAATAAAGCAGCAAGTTCATCACATGAGGGTGGGCTGCCTCCAGTGTCAGGGAGGTTTGGACATACCACTGATTGCTGTTTGACCAATTCAAAAAGTTTCTGGGGGCGGTTAGCAGCTTGAATAAGTTGGTGTCTGAAGTAGTCAGCTTTAGCGTTCTTGATTTGTTTGTTGTAGAAGCTCCTAATATCTCTAAGGAGTTTTAGTTGTCCAAGGAGGGTTTGGATCTCCAGGAAAGTTCCACTGCCCTGAGGTTGCAGCGTTCAATGTTTAAATTGTTGTTGTACCACGGTTTGGATATTTTTGTTGAGGCATTTGTTTGTTGGAGTGGGTCTGCCCTAAGTGGCATGGGTTTGTCCAGATGTGGGTCCTCTGCTCAATGTGCCACTGGAGATCAGCTTTACTTGGGTGATGATCTCTTTTCAGGGTGATACTGGTCCTAGGTTGTTTGTGTTACGGTTGGGTGAGGAGTGGAGTTGGACTAGCAGTTCAGGTTGCATTGTCCCATGAGAAGAAGAGTGTCAGTGCTTAAGGGAACTTTTGTTGTAACTTAGAATTGCGCTTTTATCAATTTCTGGACAGCTTATGTGCCTCCGTAAGGAAGTTGCTGTATTCCTTATCTATAATATTTGCTCTTTGTGGTTACCACACTGCAGTGTCATGTCTCTTCCTTCCAGAGAAGTGAATAGCCGCATTCCGCTATTAGGAGTCTCGACCCCTTGACCCTTGTCGCTCGCTCTTCTGACTTCCCATTGCCGCGGATGGTGTTACCTGAGTCAGGCTGCCCTGAAGGCGTTCCACTTCCAGAACACTCGAACCAGAAGACATCAACCTCTCACAGACCTTGCTTTTCTTTTTTTTTTCTTTTTTTCTTTTTATTTCAACAATCTTTTATTAGCAACTTTTCATATATACACACAGTACAGTGATAGCATTGCCTCGCGGACTCCGTAAGGGTTACAACGGCGTGGCGGGCTTCATGGTGGAGCGTATATCACAAGATCGGTAGTGTAGGCACATTGTTAAATCTTGTTGCACCCTTGTTGAAAAAGAAAGTGAGTGAGAGATGAAGAGAAGAGGGTGAAAAGGAAATGAAGTGGAGATAGAGATGAATTATCGCATGGTTGTACTGTGCCAAGCACAGGTGGTCGGTGGTGAAATGGAGACTCCCATAGGACCATTTCATGGGGGTTTGTGCATACCCAGGTGCATGTCTAGGGATGCCCACATTTCGCCTCTCGCTGTATGGTTGGGCGCATGTTTTGCCGCTATGTTGTCTGCCCCCCTTAGAAAGGTGATCCAGTTGACCCAGCCCTTGAAGGTGGCCTTCCTTGTGTTTTTCCAGTTTGCTAGAATTGTTTTGACTGCTGCCGTGAGGAGGAGGTCTATCAGGTCCCCATCCTCTTTTGAATGGAGGTCTGGGGCCATGAAGGCCGTCGCTAGTCCTACAAAGCCTGGCTGTATGTCCCTCCCCACTGCCTTTGTGATGAAATCTGTGATTTTGGCCCAAAAGGCCCTGACTCGGGTAACAACAGGGAAAAAACAACACACCACTAACTTTCGAAGCCCTACAAAACCTTCACAACCTACCCGCGGTTGAATTTTATGGGTTTCTGAAAATCAAAGCTGCCGTCACGAAAGCCAATCAGACCTTGCTTTTCTTAAAATCAGGCACACTAGGGCTGAAGTCACGCGTTTTAGTATTTGGTTGTATCTTGACTAAGCAAAGTGTATATAAATAAAAGGAAGCAAGCAGTTCAGACTTCCCTCACTGGACAGGCAGCAAACAAGGAACAATTCTTAAAGCTATCATTACACAGGCACGGTGCAGACAGCAGCAAAAGCAAGAGTGAAAACTTCCATTTCACACTTAGCAGACAGCACATGTGCACACTTCCTCAAAGCACTAAAAAGACAGCAATATTGCATGTTTCCAAATATTGAATAAACACAGGACAGAAGGCATCCCGCTCAGCAAGTACAGAGCTGCCCAGCCGGGGTAAGAGGGGCCTGGGTGGTGGGGTACGGATTCTGCAGCTCTCCACTGCCCAACGCAACTCTTATTTGTGACACTTCCCTTACTCCCTTACTTACTTACTTGCCTCTTTCAGCCTGCACCCGGTCTCTCGTGCAGGGCCCGGGGGTCCCCGAGTGGCTGTGGTGCCGGGATGCGTGCCTATTGACTATCGTAGGAGCCTGTCTGGATGGTATTCTACCCCTTGCGGAGCTCCCTGGATGGCTGGTGAAGAGCGGGGACAAGGCTCACCCCTCCTGATCATCCCCCGGCCTTCCGGGCGCGACCGCAGTTTCTTCTCCTTTTGCCTGCCCTCCAGCTTCACCTCTGATCGGACATTTGAGACTCGTGAGTCCTGTCCAGGTATGGGGATGCAGTGGTGGTGAATCTACTCGGCATCTTACAGCCTTCCGTTCGCCTTTGGTTTTGTGGCTGCATCTCCCCTCTGACTCTACTCAATGGAATCCTGCTCTCTGGGTTCCTCTTCTGAATTTATGACTTTGGTGACTTTTGTGCATCCCGCCATTTTTGGAGAGGGTCTCCGTCTGCCTCCGGGACCCTGAAAAACCATTGGAGGGGGCAGCTTGATCCGTCGAGAAGGACCGTCTAGAAGGACGCAAGAGACATTCACAATCTCCGGGTTCCTGCTCCGGAGTGCTGCACCGTACCCCCACCCCGCTAGCAGTGGGTGCCCCCCCTCACTTACCTGGGGGATAAGTAGCGGAGAGCCATCCATAGGCGGTTCCACCGGGACACCCGGGAGCGGTGCCGACACGCAAGAGGAAGTGCCCGTAGGCAGTGGCAACAAAGGGACACCTTCTCCTCACACAATCACCGCCGCTTCACATCGTCGAGAGGCGGCCAACCTCGCATCAGGAGACGGATCTCATGCCGGTCCCGACGATCATCACCGACCGGGCTGCCTGGCCCTAAGATATCCGACCGCCCACAACTGCAAGTCCAAATAAAGCTACAGGTGTGCCCAAAGCGAGAAAAAAGACCCCCGCTACACGAGACCGCTGCCGCAGCTAGTGGACCCCAGCGTCATCCCACAGGGGCGCTTCCCCCCGCCCTTCATGCTAGTACCTGACACTCACTCTCAATCAGGGTTGCCTGACCTTAATATGGCCGCCACCCGGGACATCACTGAAGCAGAGAAACCGGACCTGATCCGCCCGTTCTAAGCCCTCTGTTGACTTGACTCGACCTTAGTATTTGAACAGGGCTCTCGGACCTGCTCTGCCCATTTTAGATTCTTAGACCTCTTGCTTTGCCAGCTCCAAGACTGTAACTTTGGTGAGCTAAGATCACTCCGGTGAGCTAATTGGGCAGGGAAACCGGTCTGACAAATGCATTAACATCACCGTATCAATTTCTCACAGCCTAGGGACTTCAGAGGCCCTAATCAACAGCGCCTCCCACCAGTACTCGCAGCAGACCACTCACTTACAACAATCACCCGGCTCCTCTCTCCTAGGGACACCTGTCCCCCACTAACTCACCGCCACGCCCGACTTCCGATGCCACAGCTCGCCCCGGGACATGTTGACCACCGCTCTTGTCAGAGCTGACTTCATCTGACTCCAAATGTCCCCAGGACCCCAGAGCTAACCCCCTATATCACTGGACAGCCCTCCCCTACCCCCCTCGTGAACACCGACCACACCCCACGCAACCTTCCCGATACACTATTCCCCCAGCGCATACCCGCTACCTCTACTCCGATTCTTCCTCTACACCGATTCCATCAACCCTGCACCCCTCCGCCCTACTCACCCCCTTTCCTGCCCCGTAGATCTTGCCTCCCCCTCAGCCCAGCTAAGATGCCCCCGCCGCACAATTGGACAGGCATCTCTGCCCCTCCTCTAACCACCTATCTCCTCAAGGGCAGAACACTTTCGCTATAACATTCCTACGCAGCCTCTCCTTCAAAGCAAAAAAACGCTTCAAACAGAATATAATTAGGCTACACCCCGAAACGCTAGTTGTTGACACCTACCACTGCACAACTAGAGGACAGAGGAAAATGGACTTCATTTTCCACACCAACAGACTTGACGTTTGGGCAACCATCTTTAACTCATCCCTCCCAGTCTCCAAAACCACCTTCACCGAACATAACCGCAAACTAACTATCGGCCCCCTGAACCAACAGTCTCTGACCGGAGACATCTCCATCACCATCTATGAGAATGGCACCATTCTTATTCAGGCGAAAGACGAGAACCTAGAGTTCTTCGACTCTCTCTTCCCCACACTTAAGATGGCTACTATCCATTACCCTCACAAACCCCCCCCCCACCAATCAGCTCCTTACAGACTCCCAGTCCTCAGAGCATCTCCCCGCCACCCGGACATCCCCTCACTTCTCTACTTGGTCACTCCGCCAAACAGACAACACCATCAGCCCTAGCTCCCCCTATTTCACAACTCCCGTCCACCATCCTTCACTCCCAACCTCCCACTATTCAGCCACCCTCTCATCCCAAAGGACCTCCAACTCCCCTCCTAACTACCAATCCTCTGCCCTTAGAGATCCACCCCAGTGTCCACATCCTTCCTTGCTCTTCCACCCTGCCAATCCCACGTCCTCACCCGTCCCAGCTCCCCATTTCTCCCTACCCTGTCCCCCTCCCATCACTCCCAAACTTCCAGGATTCAGCCCCCAACTCATCCCCAAAGGACCCCCCACCCACCCATTCCCTAGTTCCCGAAGCACCACTAGCTCTCAGCCTTCCCCCCTTGAGGATCCTCCCCCCCTCCTCTCCCCCTCACCCGAGCTGTCGCATCGCCTCGACCTTATTGAAGCGCAGATCGCGACCCTGATCCTTGGCCTGAAGGAAACCCTATCTGCCCTAGGGAACCTCCAGTTGCCCTCCCCTCCCTCCACACCACTCCGCATCTCTCCTCCTCTCCCTAGGAATGACTATCCCACCACCATTCGGGCTCATCCACACCCAGGTTCCCTGCCTCCTCGCACTAAAGGCCTGACGGAACCGCGAAAAGTCAATCCCAGAAGAAATATAACCTCCCTCTCCCCCCAGGAAGTGAGCGTACTCGTCGCCTCGTACGACCTCCCCCCGAACCAGTCAGCCCAGGTCCCACTCACAAACTTGACTCTCACCTCTTCGATACAAGTCATCACCGGAATGGGTAGAGACCTCTTCCCTCGTAGGGCCACTAGACCTCCACTGTTTCTCTCCTCCATACCCAGAGCCAAGCCTGACAATTTAAAAGCGAAAGAAGACCCCCCATGAACTGTATGCTTATCAACAGCTGGTCTGCAGTCAAACATGCAACGGAAATATCTGAAGCCATCCTCTCTCGTGACCTTCATCACGGAAATGTGGCTAAACACCCTATCCCTTCTCATTCTGGACATGCTGGTGCCACCCGGTTTCTCAATTATCCGCAAAGACAGGCCTTTACACAAAGGTAGGGGCATAGCAATTATCCACAAAAATGACCTCTCCATCTCTGAAGCTCTCTCCTGCCTGTACAGTTCCTTTGAAAGCCTGTCGGTCAACATCAAATCTCACTGTCAGAGTTCACGTCAATGCCATCTCCCATACCATCCCCCAGGCAATTCCAATGAATTTAGAGCTCAGCTGTCGGATCTCATCACCCAATCAGCACTTAACAGTGACGATAGTTTAATTCTAGGCGACCTCAACCTAAGATGGAACGAATCCAATAACCCACTGATTCAATCTCTCAACACCCTTCTGCAAGACAACGATTTGATCCAACACTGCTCAGAGGAAACGCACTACAGAGGAGCGACCCTGGATGCCATCATTGCGAACAAAAACGCAATCTCGATTGATCGCATCATCCCGGTGGACTGGTCAGACCACCACATCATTCTCTTTCATATCATTCAGCCGGCCCTATGTCTCCCACCCACCCAAGCCCCCCCTAAGTGGGTTAGGAACACTTCCAGAATCCCCCGAGACAAGCTAGAAGAAGGTCTCAGCACACTCCTCCCGAACAAGACGGAGTCCCTCTAAACCTCGGATCTCACCTCGCTCTCCCATTCCAACCTGGAGCTCACCCTGGATCAGCTGGCACCTCTGAAACTAAAAAAACCCAGAAGCATCCCCTCTAGGTCTAGGTCCTCTACTGACATTAACGAGGAAAGAAGATACCTAAGATCTTTGGAAAGAACCTGGAGGACCAACCCCAACGCCCTCCACCGGGACCAACTCAAGACAGCATGCAAAAACTATTAGACCCACATCAAGAGCAAAAAGTCATCCTTCTTCTGCTCCGCCCTTGACAATGCCAAAAACCGCCCCAAAGAACTCTTCGACATCATTAGGAACCAAACTTCCATCCCTAAGGCAGCCAACTTAGTAGCATCCAAGACCCAGTGCGAAAACTTTGCTAGCTTTTTCAATGAAAAAAACGCCAAAATTGATCGCTCATTCAGCACAAGTCCTGCACCCAACCACAACCCCCCAGTAACGCCGCCTATCCACTGGTCATCCTTCCAGCCGGTTAAGGAAGAAATGATAAGCAATCTTATCGCCGCCGCTAAACCCTCATCTCATTCCCTCGATCAACTTCCCTCGAGACTGAGAAAGGATTTGAAGCTCACTCTAGCCCCTATCTGGACCAAGATCATCAACAGCTCCTGGATCGAGGGCTTCATCCCCGACTGCTTTAAACTTGGTCAAGTCACACCACTTCTGAAAAAACCTGGCCTTGATCTCCTGGACATGAACAACTTCAGACTGGTCTCGAACCTTCCGTTCCTAGCCAAAATTCCTGAAAGATGCGTGTTTTCACAATTAACCCAACATCTTGAGAATTCTAATCTACTGGACCCACACCAGTCAAGGTTCAGGAAGGGCTGCAGTACTGAAACCGCAATCCTAAATGCCCTAGATGATCTGCACATGTCACTCGACTCCAACCAATGTAGCCTTCTCATCCTCCATGAACTCTTGGCTGCGTTCGACACAGTGGATCATACCCTCCTACTCAATGACCTCCGAGAGAGAGCGGGCATCGAAAAGACAGTCTTAAAATGGTTCTCCTCTTTTCTTAACAACCGCACTCAAAAAATAAAGATCAACAGCTTCAAATCTGACCCCCTCCCCATCAGCAGAGGAGTTCCTCAAGAGTCAGCACTCTCTCCACAACTCTTCAACATCTACATGGAACCCCTCACCTCACTCCTAAGGAACTCCAACGTCCCCTTCCACCTTTACGCAGATGACACACAACTCTATCTGGAAACCACTTTGATCGCGGACATTCACAGACTAAATGCTACACTCATGGAGGTCCAACATTGGCTCGCAGCCAACCACCTCAAACTGAATGAAGAAAAAAAACGGAAGTACTCCTAATCTCGAACAAAGATGAAAACCCACAAATAGTGGAATGGCTCAAAGCCTTAAATGCCCTCAATGTCATCTCTAACGCCAACGGACACCAAAGATTCCCTAGGAATCACTCTCGACCTCAAACTGGACATGAATAAACACATCTCTAAAACCGCCAAAAGCGTGTTCCTGAACCTGAAACTTCTATACAAAATCAAACCCTTCCTCCCCACAAATACCTGAAACAGGCCACACAGGCACTTGTGCTCTCCAAAATTGACTATGGCATCGCAGTGCTGACTGGAACAGCCAAGTCGCACCTGGGATCTCTCAACTCCACCCTCAACGGAGCAGCAAGAATGGTCACAGGAACAAAGAAATTTGATCACATCTCTCCGGCACTCAAAGAACTGAAATGGCTCCCGATTGACCAACGAGCCAACTTCCGCACAGCTTGCCTCACACATAAAGCCCTGCATACAGGCAAACCAGAATACCTGGTCTCCAAACTCAAAAGGGCGGGTCAGCCCAGGAACCTCAGAAGCTCTAAAACACTACTACTCATCCCTCTGAAATAACAGTAACGCAAAACCTCGAATAAATCCTTTGCGGGGAATGCCCCCAGGATCTGGAACTCCATCCCCCCCCCCCCCCCCCCTATATCAGAATGACCACCTCATTCCCGCAATTTAAATTGCTACTCAAAGCCCTCTTCCTTGAACACTCCGGTGCCTAAGGAGAACCCCAGGCCTGACGGTGGAAGTCCACTATCTCTCTGAATCCAGAGCCGGTTGACCCGCTCCTGATCTCCGTCCCATATTGCGCTCAAGTTACTGTTGTACAGACTCGATTTCCTGCTTGTTGTTCTTGATTCCTGTATTTCTATGCTTATTTTCCTTTGCTGCATATCTGTATTTGCTGTGAAGCGCTCTGATACCCCCGGGTCCAGCTAGCGCTATACAAAACTTAAATAAATAAATAAATAAATATAGAATATATATATATATATATATATATATATATATATATATATATATATATATATATATATATATATATATATATATGTATTATATAATTGTCCAAGTCTAATCGCTGTTAAAATGTAATCCTGAGTGAATTTACTATTAGTGTATATAGAACTCTACCCACTAGTATATGTAGTAGGCCTTTGTACTTACTACCATTCCTATGTGATTTTAGAGTTTATCTGTTTGTATCTCTTCCTTGAGTGATTTTACAACTTGTACATGTGCAATTTCTTCCTGTTTATATCTCTTCCTTGAGTGACTTTACATCTTATACATTTGAATTTTTTTTGTTTGTATCACTTATGTAACTCATGCAATCCAAAGTCCCTATGTAACGCAACTGGTATTTTTGTAAAGCTCTCTGACACCTTAGAGTAATGTTTGCGCTATATAAAATCGCATTAAATAAATAGCAGAGACATAACAGGTAGCAAACTTCAATCATACAGCTGAAGTAAGGAATAGAAGTGCCAGCTTCTAGATGGGCATGTCAGGAGGCAGTAGTGCATGCATCCTTCATAGGTAGAAAAGGCAGCAGCAGTCCAACCTTTAACTGTACAAAAAACAGGGAGCTTTGTGACCCTAACTCACACAGAGATCAATATAGCATGGGTAGCAATAGTGCAGTCTGCCCTCCCACACTGAGACACTCTCTGAACAAACTGTGCACCACAGCTTTTGCAGTTGGACTCGCCAGATGCTATGCATGTATTTCTGTCTCTTCTTACATGACGTCGTTATTGAAAACGTAAGATGTAAAGAAAAATCTGTGCTCCCTTCAGAGTGAGTAGTGCACACTGGGTTCTTATGGGAGATGTTTACTTTATTAATATTACCTCTTTCACTCAGTGTTTGCACACCTCTGTGCTAGAGCTTTTTTTAACAGTCACTGTTTGGCTGTTATACACATGAATCTCTTTTACTAACTTTTTTCCAAGCATAATAAACCTTTTTAATTGTTCCTATATTTTACCAAATGGAGTTGGTAAAAATATTTTTATGTTTAATCATAAACTCATTTTATACATTTATATTTAATGCAGATTAAAAGAAAGAAATGCCAAAGTTAATTTGGAAATAAATCTTTAATTCATTTAAATATATTACATTATGTATGTATGTATATGTATGTATAAATTATTTTATAGCGCGCTCCGTTACTGGAGAGTATCCTGGCGAGGGTAGAGGAGAGGTAGACAGTCAGACATACAAGAAAAAACTTAACTTACACTCTTGAACAGATGAGTTTTCAAATGCTTTTTAAAAACAGCCACTGAGGACATAGATCGTAGCTGGAGAGGGAGAGCATTCCAGGCCCGGGCCCCGATCACTGAGATCGATTGGCCACCAAGTCTTGCTCGTTTGAAGCGGGGAAGATACAGTTTGTGCAAGGTAGAGGATCTGAGGGGGCGTGCAGGAACGTAGCGGGTAAATCTCTTCCTCAGATACAGGGGGCCTTGATCATGAGAAGCACGAAACGCAAGCACCAGTGATTTAAATAGAATGCGTTGGGCAACCGGAAGCCAGTGGAGCGTGCGCATCTCAGAACGAACGCTCTTCCATCTCGGGATGTTAAACAAGAGTCGGACTGCCGCATTCTGGATAATTTGGAGGCGTTTTACCAAATAGGCCGGGATGCCGCTAAACAATGCATTTGCATAATCCAGCCTAGCCAGTATAAGTGCTCTGGCAACCGTCTCCTTAGCATCCCTAGGGAGCAGAGGAAAGAATTTGCGGAGCATTTTTAGGGTAGCGAAACAGGTGCCTGTAAGTTTATTAATGTGGGCCTCAAATTTGAGATCCTCTGTGAACCAGATGCCAAGGTTTTTTGCTGGTCTCCCCATCTCTTTTGGGCAAGGAATGTTTGGTGGCCACAACGAGTTCTTAAAGGAGGTGGGGAAGGAACCATAGAAAAGTACTTTAGACTTTTCCTCGTTGCATTTCAACTGGGCCTGTGTTAACCAACGAAATACAGCGGACAAGCACAGATGAACAACCGCTGTATCCAGATTATCATCCGGCCAGGTAAACAACAGTTGGGTATCATCTGCATACCCTATTATCTTGGCCCCAAACTGCTCTGCCAGAAAAACCAGGGGGGTTATATAGACATTAAACAGCAGGGGGCTAAGAGTAGACCCCTGCGGTACACCTGTAAGCAGTGGTTTAAGTTCAGAGGCGTGAGGAGGCATCCAGACCTGCTGAGTCCTATCGGACAGAAAGGAGGATAGCCAATCTAGGACAACCCCCCCAATACCAATGGCCGACAACCGGCGGAGAAGGAGCTCATAGGGGATGGTATCGAACGCGGCAGAGAGGTCCAATAAAATTAAGACCGCTCTGCCACCTCCGTCCAAACATTCCCGAATTGACTCAGTCATCTCCACCAGCGCCGTCTCAGTACTATACGCCGCCCTGAAACCTGATTGAGCGGGGTGGAGGGCATTGGAGATGTCAACAAAGTTCTCCAATTGCTGGAGGACTACCTTCTCACAAATTTTTGTGAGTGCCGGAAGAAGGGAAATAGGACGGTAGTTCCCAGGAACCGACACGTCCAGTCCAGGTTTCTTCAGAAGCGGCAGCAGCTTGGCCTGTTTCCAGGCTGCAGGCACCTCTCCAGTGGCCAAGGAGAGGTTAACAATCTGCGTGATCTCAGCGCAGACTGTTTCCGCCACCTCCGACAACACCCGGGCCGGGTACGGGTCGGCTGGAGAGCCAGACTTCAGGGACTGAAGGAGAGGGAGAACGGTACACTCCTCAGCTTGCACAAAGTTCGTGAAGTGCTGCCCTGAATTTGGACATAGTGAAGGGTCCGAATCAGCCGCTAGGTGGTCGGCTGGGAGGGCCGCTAAAAGGTCCTGCTGAATCTTTGTTATTTTCGTAATGAAAAAAGATGAGAGTTCCTCACACCATTGCGCCGAGGACGGGAGTGGAACAGCATCAGCCACAGGGGACAAAAAACTTTTAACAATAGAGAAAATCTCTCTACTATTGTTATCAGCCTTAGCAATGCGCCCTGCATAGAAATTCCCCTTGGCTACCTTGATGGCTGTATAATAATCTTTCTGGGCGAGTCGTAGAGCGGATTTAGCCTCAGAGCTATATCCACATCTCCAAGCTCGTTCCAATCACATCACATCACATCACAAATATTTGCTGAAGTGTAAAAAATGCATTCCTAAAGTAAAAAACAAAATTTTTTAATTAGGCATCAATAATATTAAAGTGATGTATAGAATTAAAGGCACTTTCTTACATTATTATTAAAATTAAAAAAGGATGCAAAGTATTTTATAAGTAAATAATAAATATGTTTTCTTTTTAAATATCTA
>NW_028244204.1:0-132274 GCF_964263255.1 Lissotriton vulgaris | reverse complement strand
TGCTTTTCATGCACTTTTGTTGCCCTTTTCTGTACCTACAGAATTGAGCAGTGAGCAACCCAAAATACCCTTGAGGACTTGGGTAATTAAGTAGAGGGGTATAGGTGCCTTCAAGGGAATTTGTTTAAGCAACTATTGATAATTCAAGAACAACTAGGAAGGATAATTCAATGATCCTTATGAGAATTCAATTCCACAAAGTGATTTAATAATTATAAAGAAACACAATTCATCAAAACACGTAAAAACTACATGGATGACCTCCACCTCATCCTTACTTTATGTTATACATTTGGTTTTTGGATAGGTGTTTTTAGGTTCTGTTGAGTTACTCATTAACATATTGTTTGTATACCTTCACACCTAATCAATTTCGAATTAACTATATCTGTATATGAAATTAATTGTTTTACCGCTTGATAAATTCTATTTGTTCCTATACACCTTTTGTGTTAGTGTTTTGATAAATTGTGTTTCTTTATAATTATTAACTCACTTTGTGGAATTGAATTCTCATAAGGATCATTGATTTATCCTTCCTAGTTGTTCTTGAATTATCAATAGTTGCTTAAACGAATTCCCTTGAAGGCACCTTTTCTGTACCTGTCTTGCTTCTTTCTGCACCTGATGGGCATCTTTCTGCAGTTCTCTTGCCTCTTACTGTACCTCACTTTCTTTTTTCTGTACTTCTGTTGCCTCTTTCTGTACTTTTCTTGCTTCTTTCTGCATTTTTCCTGCTCCTTTCTGCACTTCTCTTGCCTATTTCTGTACTTTTTGTGCCTCTTTCTCTACTTCTCTTGTCTCTTTCTGCAAGTCTATTGCCTCATTCTGCAATTCCCTCGCTTCTTTCTGCACTTCTCTTGCCTCTTTCTGCACCTCTCCTGCCTGTTTCTGCACCTCTCTTCCCTCTTTCCGCACTTCTGTTGCTTCTTTCTGTTCTTTTTATGCTTATTTCTGCACCTCTTTTGATTCTTTCTGTACTTCTCTTGCCTCTTTATGTATCCCTGTTGCCTCTTTCCGCACTTCACTCACCTCTTTAGGCACATTTGTTACTCTTTCTGCATCTCTATTATTTTTTCTGCACTTCTCTTGCTTCTTTCTGTACTTCGCTCACCTCTTTCTGTACAAATTGGAAGTGCAAGCTATCAAGTTTAAAGGTCCGCATGCTATCTTGACTGACGTATATGTCTTCTTGCATATGTATTCTCACATGTGTTATGCATCTGAAGATGGTAGCCTAAAAAGCGGGTAGCTTCTCCTATAGATGGTTAACTGTTCTTAGTTCTGCTCTGTCACTTGGTTGCACAGGCAGCCATGTCTTATGTATATAGGTGCTTTAGAACCCCTCAGCTATACTATTGAATACCGATGTACCCTGTATTATGAGCTGAAAGAAATACATACACCTTTTTGTATACACATTTACAGAGTATGTAGTTTGAAATACAGGTGTTCAAGTATTTGTGCGCTTATTTTTATGTAACAGGTCACTAGGTAAAATCAGAGACACATTCATGCATACCTTCACAAACGTCGTCAGACTTCCAACAGTGATATGGTTAGGATTTCTGTTTTACATTTGGTAGGCCTAACATTCTGAACAGTCGATGAATAGTGAACCTCCAAGAGAAAAGTGAGGTTTAATACATCTTGGGAGAAGGTTTAGTGATTAGGCTACTTTGTATGAGTCTGTGGTAAGGTACATTCGAAATAGGCCTCTTTCTGCACCTCTGTTGCTTCTTCCTGCACTTATCTTGCTTCCTTTTGCATCTTTCTTCCTCTTTCTGGACTTCTGCTGCCTCTTTCTTTACTTTTCTTGCTTCTTTTTGTACCTTTCTTCCTCTTTCTGCACCTCTCTTGCATCCTTCTGCACTTTTCTTGCTTCTTTGTGTGCCTTTCTTACTCTTTCTGTACATGTCATACCTATGTAGGCATAGTTAGACATTTTAAAAAACCTTAGAAATTCACTGGAAAAAAACACAGGCTTCAGGGATGTTATAGTTAGGATACTTGCATTTAAAAAACCGTAGATATTCACTGAAAAAAGCACATGTTTCATGGACGTTATAGTATGCTGACATTTAACTCGTACAACACCAGAGAAATTCAGCCGTTAAAGTTAGTTGAGCTAACTATAACTCACCCCTCCAATGCACTGCTAATGACATCACATATTACATCACTCATGACATGGTCAGCAAACACATCTCAAATGACATCACTGATTACATCACCAATTACATCATCCAGTGACTGAGTGTTCCTAAAACGTTTCAGAATGTTATATATTTACGCCAAGGTGTACTGAAGAATGAGTGGGTGTATGAGTGTCTGTAGGGATGATTTAGTGGATGCATGACTGACTGTAAAAGTGAGTGATTAAATGTGTCTTAGTGAATGTATGGGTAAGTGACCAATCTGTGTGAATGTCTGTATCAGTTTGTCAGTTGGTGTGTAAGTGGCTGCATGGGTTGGTGAGTAGATACACAAGTCTCTATAAGGGTTATTGATTAGTTATCTGAGTACATGTATAAGTTCCTGAGCATCTGTGTGGATGGGTGAGGGGAGTATGACTCCCTGCATGGATTTCTTAGTGGGTGAATCCCTAGGTGTATGGGTTCATGAGTACATCTGTGAGGGACTGTATAGGTGAGTGAGTGTACGCATGTCTGTTTCGCTGAGTGAATGGATGTCTCTGTGGTATATGGGTGAGTAACTGTATATGAAAAAGGCATTATATACGTAACTGTATGTGTGAGTGGGTGATTGTGAGAGTGAGTGTATGGGTGATTGCCTGCTTGTGTCATTGACTGCATGGAGAGTTAGTATTTGTTAGTATCTGTATGAGTATTTAGTCTGTTTGTGTTTCTGTATGAGTGAGTAAAGGGCTATGTGATTGAGTGTTTGGGTGATTGAGTAGGTATGTGAGTAGCTCTATGGGTAGCTTATGGTATATGAGTGGCTGTATGGGTGTATAAGTGGATATCTCAGCAGCTGTATTGGAGAGTGATTGGCTGGCTATAATGGGCCTGGGGAGGGGGCCGCACAGCACCCCCTCCCCTTTAAAAAATAAAACAAACAAAGGCCTAGCCCTGGGGGATGGGGTCCCCAGGGCCCTAATCAGCCTCCCTCTTTTATAAATATATATTTTTTAATTGGCTCAGGCCCCGGGCGTGGGTTCCCAGGGCCCAAAATGGTCAGGGGAAGGGGGACCGCACAGCCCCCCACTAAAATAAAAATAAAAGGAAACCCCTGCAACTCCCTGAATGCCCCCTTTTCACCACTACTCTGAAAATGTTCCACGTGGCATGCTCTAAGCTTGGGGATGAAGTCAACTACCCTACTGAGGGTCCAAAGGGGCCAACTAGCCCACCTCTTATCTCCAGTAAGCTCCACACAGTGGAATTGCCGAGAGGTTTTTGGAAGCCCCACTCCTTTTCCCACTACTCTGCAAAGGAATGGAAAGTGAGTCACTCAATTAATTACACCTTTTAACATCCTTTAGTAGGTCATGCCCTATAGTGGGTCAAATTAGCATTCTGGGGCCAGCAGTTCTCCCATTTCTCAATTAACATCCTCCAGCGGATTTTGCCGAGTTGACAACCTTATTTAACACAACATTATTTAAGTGCGTCTTCGCAGAGGACATCTTTGTTTGAGCATATATATATATATATATATATATATATATCAAGCGCTCAAAACTTCGAACCAGTTTCCGAAGGAGACGACACAGCGTAGTGAAAGAACCTTCTTTATTTCATAAGTCGCTTACGACGCGTTTCGCCTGACCCAGCAGGCTTGGTCACGATAGGTTTTGTGTCAACACATACATTCATTTAAAGTGCTCAATACTGACGTGATGCATCACGTGACAAACAAATTCATAGAAAAGGAAAAGTTATTTACACATGTTATCATCGTGCACAACATTCGAGTGAAAAATTATTATTTTTCAGTGTCATTTAGATAAACGCGTCAAAATGCAATTTACATAAATAAAGCTTCTAATCAAAGTGGTAAAAAACGGTGAAAGAATGAATAAGAAACAATAAATATTTCTTTTATATATACTCATTCCTCTACCCCAATTCGGGACATTCACACAGTTTTTGGTAAAGCCAATTCAGCCCAAGTGGGCTTATTTTGATTCACCCAAACCACCTCAAACGGCAATTTATGAGCAGTAATCAGCTTCTAATTTCGATATTATTTAACTAGTATTCTCATTGTGCATAGATGATTTGCTGGTAGTTTTTCAGAAAGATAGAGCCCCAGTGGGCAAACCCAATCCATTCTACTTATTGACTGTAAGAGCACTTAATTAAAAACAATCCATTACTTTAACTCCTAGAGAAAATGAACTTTTGTTTATGCAGGAAGTCAAATACACCACAAAAAATTAATTAATTGATTTTAAAGTCATAAAATAAATCATAGGTGAGTGTATAGATCTTCTTCAATGTTTAATCCATACGGGCTTTTTGTATTCAGTTCAACTATGTACCATGACTCTAGTTTGCGCAGTTTTTTTACCCTATCCCCCCCTCTTTCATTCAAGGGCACGGAGTCAATCACATAGTAGGACAGACTGTTCACATTCTTGTCATGGAATTTTTCGAAGTGTCGGGCGACTGGATATGTCCTGTCAGCATTTTTTATCGCCCTCAAATGTTGTAGTATCCGTTGGTGAACGGGTTTAATTGTACTACCAACATACTGTAGATTACATCCACAGCTCAAAACATAAATCGAAAATTCCGTTTTACAGTCAAATTGTCCTTTGATTTTTTTCATCCTATTTGAGAGACCTGGTTTGTATGTACTGGTATTTCTCCCATGCTCACAAGCCTTACATTTCTTGCACTTAAGAAACCCATCCTTTCTAGCCAACCAATCGCTCCTATTTGTCTTCTTCTTTTTTACCTTAGTCAGTATGGTTTTGACTAGCAGCTGCTTAAAGGATTTTGCCTTTCTAAAAGTGATCAGGGGTCTAGTGCTTAAAGCCGGACCAATAATTGGATCATTTTTAATGACATGCCAATGTCTGCTTAGTATTTTCCTCACAGAGCTATGCAATTTGTTGTAGTTCGTGATTATTCTACAATTGTTCCCTTCCTGTTTCTTAATTTTCCTATCCTTGAAAAGAACTTCCTCTCTTGTCTTTTGTCTGACTTTATTAAAAGATGTCTCCAAACAGTTGTCACTGTATCCTCTTTGCTTGAAACGCTGTTGTAAATCATTTAAAGCATTCTCTCTGTCTTGTGGATCACTACAGTTCCTCAACACTCTAAGACCCTCCCCATAAGGGATACTGTTCACCAAGCAAGTGGGATGGAAGCTACTGGCATGTAGCACAGTGTTTCCGGAGGTCTCCTTCCTATATATTTTAGTTTGTATTCTACCATCTTTTACATAAACAGTAAGATCTAAGAAGTTGACAGATTTAGTACTAGCGGTACTAGTGAACTTGAGATTCAAGCTGTTCTGCTGTATTCTTGCCAGAAAGAGGTTAAGGTCTAACATAGAGCCTTTCCAGACAACAAACAAGTCATCAATGAAACGACTCCAATGGAGGATGTTATTCTCACATTCATTTTGGTACTGTTTCCGGATCACCTGCTCCTCCCACCAGCCCATATGCAAATTTGCATAGCTGGGGGCGAAGCAGGTGCCCATCGCAGTACCACAGGTTTGATGAAACAGTTCATTATTAAAAATGAAGAAATTATTTTTCAAACAGGTAGAAACCATAGACAACAACATTTGCGTGTGGGCCCATAATTTGATTGGTCTGGTTCCTAAAAAGTGTCTGATGGCATTCAAGCCATCGCTGTGCTTAATGCTTGTATACAGTGTGGTAACGTCAATAGTTACCAAAATCAGATTATCCTCCCAAGGTATGTCATAGATGGATTTTAGAAAATCCCCTGTATCAAGAATATATGAGGGTAATTGTGATGCCAGGGGATTAAGAAAGGAATCAATAAATTTGGAGGTGTTCTCCAACCCACTACCAATGGCGGAAATAATTGGCCTACCAGGGGGGTTGTATATGTCCTTATGCACCTTCGGGAGCAAATAAAACACTAGGGTGACTGGATTAGATATCTTCAAAAATTTCAATTCATCATGGGTGATTAAAGCTTGGCTATACCAGTTTTCCAGATCTGAATTATACTGTGCATGGCTATTAAACATCATTTCCTGTTTAATCCTCACATAGCAAGCTCTATTATTCAGTTGTTTATAGGCTTCAGATATATATTTCTGCCTGTCCCAGAGAACTACGTTCCCACCCTTATCCGCATTTCGAACAATGCAGCTTTCATTCTGCTTGATTTTTTCAATAAGGGTTGCCTGGGCTTTTTCTTGCTTGCTGAATTTTTTATTGCACACACTGGTACACTTTTCCAAGTTCTTAAGATCATTCACCACTAAATCATTGAAGATATCAATATTGTCCCGTGCAGTGTAAGGAGTGAAACGCGACCTCGGACGGAAACCAGTCGGGTCGCTAGCATTGATGGTTAGTCCTTCAGCTCTTGCCACTTCATCTGCGTGGCTCATAAGTTCCAAAGGTTCTGATGGTTCCTCTTCCTCAAAATTTTCATCATTGCCATCTATCCTGAAAGGGGGATGAAAGTCTAACATGAGGTCCATGTCTTGTACATTCAATTCACCAGGGATACTCCCACTGTTACTGGGGTTCAAAACTCCGCTGCTCGAGCTCGGGTTCATAGTGAAATGTTTTTTTAGTTTCAGAAGCCTAGCAAACTTGAAGATGTCGATACGTGTTTGGACATAGTTAAACTCGGCTTCTGGGCAAAATGACAGGCCCAAGTCGAGTGTTTGCTCCTCTTCAGTGGAGAGTTCCAAATCCGTCAAGTTGATTATCGATGGTTGTTGTTGGCTTATGGTTGGGACAGTGATCGTTGACAGTTGTGCATTTACTCTTTGTTTTGCACCTTGGCGCCTTTTGCGCCTTTGCCTTTGCCTTTTGCCCTTGGAGGTTTGGCGTAGTTTACCTTGGTTCTTGGGCGGAGATTGAAGCGCCGGTCCTCCTGAAAAAAGTGAGTTCATCTATCACAGTGGGAATTTTTTCTCCCTTTTCACCACTAGGACCTTCATCCGCCGAGGTAATTACATCCGAGCTAGGTACACTGCTCGCCCCGGATTGAGATACTTGATGTTTCTGGGTGGCACTGCTCATTTTTAATCTTCTCACATTCTCAAACTTTTTGGCAAACGTGTAGATCTGCCCACGATCATAGTCTTTCTTGTCCCTTATGAATTTTTGAGCCTTTCGTTCTTTAATGGAAGTTGCCAGTTTTTTTATGCGTTCCCCCATCTCCTTTTTGTAAACGGTTATCGGCTCTTGGTTGTCTTCCTTTGCCAACATATCGTTAATTTGCCCTATTTCCTCTAGCATCTTTGCACGGTCTTTCTCCGCATATTTAATTAAGATCCTAAGCATGCGGAATGAGGATTCTTGATTATTGTCCGCCCACTCCTGCAACATCAGCGGGTCAGGGTCCTCATAGGTTGGGGCCACAAGTATTCTTAACCCCCTTGGGATTCGCCCTACTTCTAGGTATCGCTGTAGGGATCTCGACTCCCACCATTTAGAGAGCTCCCCTCTGGACAATTTCTCAAGACGCTTTAAACGGATCAAGACATCAGGCTTCTTCTCATTGCGAGCTTTAGTTGTTTGCTGTTTAGCCGCAACACCAGTGGTTACTTCATCAAAAATCAGTAGCGCTTCCCGCTCACGCTCGTTCATTTCCTCTTCTAGCGACATTTTTAATACTTTTCAGTACTTCCTCGTCTGCGCGTTCTTTCACCAACCGCTAGCGTGGAGATGAATCCAATCTCAAAACCCACGCGTAGCTTTCCCTCTTCCTCAATACCACAGACACTCTATGCCTCGAACCACACACAACGCCCTTCCCGCCGTCAGTTAGATATCAGGTGCTCGCTCTCTGCGCACTCACCCTTTAAATCTGAAACGGCGTTTTTCCGGCGAGCGGGTTCAGGGCACAGCGAAGAGTACTCTGTAGCTTCTCTTTCTTCTTCCGTGGGAGGGGGACGGCAGCAAACAAAACACCTCCAAATGCTCACGAACGGCTGCTGTCTCCAGATCAGAGGGCGTGTCGTCTTTCCGGCCTCATGAGCAAGGCAGGATTCACATCAAGCGCTCAAAACTTCGAACCAGTTTCCGAAGGAGACGACACAGCGTAGTGAAAGAACCTTCTTTATTTCATAAGTCGCTTACGACGCGTTTCGCCTGACCCAGCAGGCTTGGTCACGATAGGTTTTGTGTCAACACATACATTCATTTAAAGTGCTCAATACTGACGTGATGCATCACGTGACAAACAAATTCATAGAAAAGGAAAAGTTATTTACACATGTTATCATCGTGCACAACATTCGAGTGAAAAATTATTATTTTTCAGTGTCATTTAGATAAACGCATCAAAATGCAATTTACATAAATAAAGCTTCTAATCAAAGTGGTAAAAAAACGGTGAAAGAATGAATAAGAAACAATAAATATTTCTTTTATATATACTCATTCCTCTACCCCAATTCGGGACATTCACACAGTTTTTGGTAAAGCCAATTCAGCCCAAGTGGGCTTATTTTGATTCACCAAAACCACCTCAAACGGCAATTTATGAGCAGTAATCAGCTTCTAATTTCGATATTATTTAACTAGTATTCTCATTGTGCATAGATGATTTGCTGGTACTTTTTCAGGGGTCAAATTAGCATTCTGGGGCCAGCAGTTCTCCCATTTCTCAATTAACATCCTCCAGTGGATTTTGCCGAGTTGACAACCTTATTTAACACAACATTATTTAAGTGCGTCTTCGCAGAGGACATCTTTGTTTGAGCATATATATATATATATATATATATATATATATATATATATATATATATATATATATATATATATATATATATATATATATATATATATATATATGTATCACGTGACTCCTCTGGATCTCTCGGTGTTTCAGCAACCACGCAGCACACCAGCAAACAGGAAGGAGATGGACCACGTCACATCAGCAGAGTTGTTTTTATTGAACAACAGAAAGCAGCTACGCGTTTCTGGCAAGATATGCCCTTGTTCACGCTGCAACAAGTACAATGAACTCAATGCTTTTATAAATGCAAATTACACATAGTGACCACCCCCTCACGGTGACATGGTGAGTCATGTGACATAATAGAAATAAACGACATACTTCCACAGTTAAATGTCTGTACATCTAATGGTGATTACCAAAAGGACGGAAAAACATCACTGGTTAAATCCAGATATTAGTATACAAAGACCGTAAGATCTCACCGGTTAAATCCATTTTTGATACAAATGTACCCTACACGAACTGTCCAATAGTTATTAGTGATCATATCACATATTTAAAATGCAGCTATGCATCTACTCACAAGTAGTGAATGATAGGAAAGTTCTAATATCCACAATTCAGGCCTAAGAGTGTTTTCGTCTATGTACCAGCGGTCGTATGATAAAGTGCTAAGTGAATAAGGTAAAGTGCAGAATTGTCAAAAAGTGCATGAGAAGAGAAAGCTGAACCAGCTAAAGTGCAATACCAGTCATTATATCTAGTACGATAAGAAAACATCTAATCACATATAAATTGTTAGTGGGTTCTGATTACCCTAACATTTCATGTGTATATTTCACGTACTTTAATAATAATAAATAGTATAGATAGTTAAAAAGGATCCTAGAACAATGGAATACACCCGGATTTGTGATAATCAATTGGCAATATATATATAACCACATTTCAGTTTCATAGGCATATATATACAATTCTATATTACATATTTACAACCCACACCAAATTACGTATTCTTATTTATAGTGTTCATGTCCATTATCTCATCAACTAGTTATTTGTATAAAAGAGTAGAAAAATAGAAAAGTAGAAAAAAAGTAGAAAAACAGTAGAAAAACAGTACCAAAATTCTTGAACTGGAAAAGTAGAAAAATTACAAAAGTACAAAACACTCCATATATATACATATGCATAAATGTATATACAATAAACCCCTATATACACATATATACACATATATATATACAACAAAGATTTCTATGCATTCAGATTTACAGACCAATAACAAATGTTATGCAACATAATTTACACTTATGGTGAACAATGTGTACAGACCCACTCTCAACCTCAAAATAGGGAACCTAACTAAAAGGGAGATAATAAATAGCCTAGGGTCTGAAACTATCAGCAGGGAATGTACATGGAAAGAAGATCATTCTGATTATAAAAAATGGTGTAACTCATCTATGTTGTTCAATCCATTGGGCCAACGTGTATCAAGCTCCAGTATCATCCTTGTTTCTAGCTGTCTTAACAGTGACTCCCTATCCCCTCCTCTTTTCAATGGTGGCACAGACCCTATCACGAAATACTTCAAGCACGAAAGATCTTTATTGTGCACTCTTTTAAAGTGGCGTGCCACCGGGTAGGCAGGGTCACTGTGTAAGATTGCGCGCAGATGCTGCAAAATCCTGACATGCACCTGCAGCTTGGTACTCCCAACATATCTTAAGCCGCAGGTGCATGTCAGGACGTACACAGCAAAATCTGTTTTGCAATTGAAATTGCCCAAGATCTTTTTGGGTTCAGTAGAAAATGGAGTCAAGTATTGTACTGTATTTTCCCCAAATCTACATGCGCGACAGCTAGAGCACTTGAAAAAACCCCTCGAAGGTTGTAACCAAGGGGTTTTTGCTTTCAATTCCGGGGCTGGCTTATCCAATGCGGATCCCATGCTTTTAGCCCGTCTAAAGGTGATAGTGGGATTAGCTGGTAACCTGGTATTTAATATATGGTCACTCAACACAATTGGCCAATTCTTTTTGAAAATTGCTTTCAATTTCCTGTTTTCACTGCTGAAGGCTGTAATCATTCTAGGACCATCATGTAGAGTATCATGAACAATGTTTGTTTCTGACTCAGATTGTCGGGAAGGGAACAGGCTTTCTCTAGATCTGGATTTAGATTTTTCGACCGCTTCCCTCAGAACTTTATCAGAGTAGCCCCTGGCTTTTAATCGTACCAACAATTCCTCTAAACATTGTTCAAAGTCAGAAGGGCGACTGCAAATTCTCTTTAATCTAAGAATTTCTCCATAGGGAATCCCCACGATGGTGTGTTTAGGGTGCATACTGGCGGCATGCAGGGTCATATTGCCCGCCGTGGCCTACCTATGGAGTGTAGTCATAAGCTTGTTCTCAGAAACATAAATCTCTACATCTAGAAATTGCATTATACATTGGCTGATGTTGACTGAAAATTTAAGATTCATGGCATTGTTGTTCATATCATCTATAAAGGACATAGCTCCCTCCTTAGGCCCTTTCCACACCATGAATATGTCGTCTATATACCTTAGGTAACAGACGACCTGTACTCCCATGGTGGCACGGTGCATCACGGTGAGGACCTGCTCCTCCCACCAGCCCACGTGTAAACACGCGTAGCTGGGAGAGAAACAGGCCCCCATCGCTACACCCCTCATTTGCCTATAGATATCTTTGCCAAATGTGAAGAAGTTATTGTGTAGACACCAATTGATTAACCCAAGAATAACTTTGTTATGCTCATAGAAAGCCATGGGTCTTTTGTCCAAAAAGTACTTAATTGCATTCATGCCTTGTTTGTGGTCGATACTCGTGTATAATGATTCCACGTCTAATGATATCAATCACATATCATCTTCCCAATTTATGCATGCAATTTTGTCCAAGAAGTCACTGGTGTCACGCACATAACTAACAAGATTTTTCACTATGTCCTGGAGAAAGAAGTCTATGTATTGACCAACGTTTTCGCCCATGCTACTAATGGCGGAAACTATTGGCCTACCGGGCACAGGCGTTATGCCTTTATGCACCTTGGGGATCAAATACAGAGACGGCATTCTAGGAAATTCAACATTCATGTATTTGTATTCCTCGGCGGAAATCAAACCTTCTCTCTTCCATTGGGAAAGTAGTTAGTGCAATTCACATTTGGCATGGAGGTATTCCTTCTGATTAGAAACTTTATAACACAAGGGATCAGAAAGCTGTCGCTTGGCCTCTAGAATGTAGTCTTGTTGGGGCCAAATCACAAGATTGCCACCCTTGTCTGATTTTTTTATTACAATCTCATGATTTTCCCCAAGTTTCTTTATTAGTTTGCCATATTCTCTCCTCATGAATGTTGTTTTCTTCCTTGATTTAGAGTTGGTTTGTTTGTACAATTTTTTGATATCATTTATCACACAGTCATGGAAGACGTCAATGGCGTCTTTGGGTGTGACAGGCACAAATTTGGATTTGCTCTTAAATGGACTAAGACCTGCTCCTTTTTGCAAGACCGATATCTTGCTCAGTCTTGCCTGCGTTGAAGCATCTAAATCCGCCTCAGTATCAAATGTAGAGGTGTTCAGGTCATTGGCATCCAGAAAAGTGTGTACATCAGAAGCTGATAACATGTTTAAGTTGTCAGTAGTCATGTCATCGCCTATATTATTAGTAGGGTCTTTGATGGATTTGAGTGCAAAATGTTTTTTCAGTTTTAACTTCCTAATGAAAAAGAACAAATCTACTCTAGTCATAGTATAGTTAAAACTTTGAACAGGACAAAAGTTCAAGCCTAATGACAGTAGTTGTTGCTCTGCCTTTGTTAGTGTCACATTAGAAAGATTTATAATGGTGTTGTCATTTAACGGCGTCTTACCCATGGCTTCTTCTTTTTTGTTTGTACTTGGGCGCCGTTGGCGCTGCTTGCGCCTTTCTTTTCTTCGCTTGTTTCTTCTTTGTCTGTTCGCAATGATTTTTGCCTTGGCCCTGGTCTCAAAGTCTGTAGCCTCTCCTCTACTATGAAATCCATATCCTCCTGCAATGTGAGTTTGGTCAGTCCTTCCAAGTTTAAATCCGAGCACATAGAGGAAGAGGAACTTAAGTTCTCACTCGAGTTACTTATTAAGGAACTTGCATCTGAATCCAAGCTGCTGCTCTCAGCTACCTCCTCATTTGATACATTATCACCTCTGCTGTTGCTTTGTGGACTGATTCCTTGTGCGCCTGCAATAGAGCTGGTTTGTCTGGCAGTACGCATATCCCCTGTAGCAGCACTCCCAATGACATTTTTCTTTTTGCTGAAGGCTTGTCTCTTTGCAGAGTCATATTTCCGTGAGAATGTAAATATTTTTCCATCACGGTAATCATTGGCATCGCGGGTGAACTTGGTAGCTTTCCTAATTTTGATCTTTTCTTCATGTTTTTTCAGCCTTTCATTCATGGTATCCGCAAGCTTTTTTATCTCATCCACTTTAGCATATGTGGATAGTTCATTTTCCAATGCTTTAATTTCTTCCAACAGTCTAATCCTGTCTTTGGCAGCATATTTAATTAAAATGCAAACCAGATTCATGGAAGCTGCCAGGTTGCTCTCCCCCCACTCCTGTAGCATGGCGGGGTCTGGTTTCTCAAAACTTGGAGCTAAAACGATCCGCAACCCACGAGGGACCCGGCCCACCTCCTCATACTTGCTGAGGGATTTGTGTTCCCACCACTTGGTGCATTCAAGTTTCTTTAACTTCTCCAGTTCTTTAAAAATCGTTTTTACGTTTCTCACTTGTTCTGCTTGTATAGTTCTATTTGGCACTCTGGTATTGCCGTTTTCGCTGCTTTGATCACTGAATAGATTGAGAGCAGCTTCCTCACGCTGTTTATCCAGCTCGTCAGACATACTGTTATTTGTTTCTGTTGCCGGCGTTATTCAAACACACCCCACACGTTATCTCCGTCTCACACCGGATGGCCACCCGGGTTTTGGTAACGCGTGCATGTAAAGTTACGCTGTGTAAACTTCCCCACCTGGAATAGGCTTCTGTAACTCACCGCGCCGCGAAGGCAGGATCCGCCCTGTAAGCCGCGCCCTTCGACACGGACCACACCGCAGTTCAACCGCCGCCGCGCTCTGTGACTCCTTGTTGTTTGCCGACCAGGGGAAAGCCGCCGAAAATTCCCAACAGGACGTTTCCAGGCAAAGTTGATTTGAGGGCGGCTTCCACAGAACGAGGAAGGGGTCCGTTACGGAGACAAATCCACCTCCGTTTTTACATACAGCACGTGACTCCTCTGGATCTCTCGGTGTTTCAGCAACCACGCAGCACACCAGCAAACAGGAAGGAGACGGACCACGTCACATCAGCAGAGTTTTTTTATTGAACAACAGAAAGCAGCTACGCGTTTATGGCAAGATATGCCCTTGTTCACACTGCAACAAGTACAATGAAACCAATGCTTTTATAAATGCAAATTACACATAGTGACCACCCCCTCACGGTGACATGGTGAGTCATGTGACATAATAGAAATAAACGACATACTTCCACAGTTAAATGTCTGTACATCTAATGGTGATTACCAAAAGGACGGAAAAACATCACTGGTTAAATCCAGATATTAGTATACAAAGACCATAATATATATATATATTCTCGCTCCAAGGTTGTCCACCATTGAGTAGCACACGAGCAGCAGCTTAATTTATGCGTAGGTGAGGACGGGAATCCGCTTGCAGATGCCGCTCCGTAATGGATCTGCCCAACGCGTTTCAAAGCTCCATATGCTTCTCTTCAGGGGCTTTAACGTGAGCGGCGTGCATGACCGCCAACCAACTTCTCCATTTTCCATATGACACACCCACCATTGGGAGGCTCAGATGAGACTGTGTGTCATGGGAAGTGTGTGTGGAAAGCACAAATCAAGTCCTGTATGGACCCCGCAAGAGTGCCCGTCCTCGATGCCATGTACGGCTGCTGCTTCACTGCCGTGACCCCCAAGGCTAGCGGGGTGGTGCCTGCTCTGCGGCTGGACGGCCGCATGTATATTCTCGCTCCAAGGTTGTCCACCATTGAGTAGAACACGAGCAGCAGCTTAATTTATGCGTAGGTGAGGACGGGAATCCGCTTGCAGATGCCGCTCCGTAATGGATCTGCCCAACGCGTTTCGAAGCTCCATATGCTTCTCTTCAGGGGCTTTAACGTGAGCGGCGTGCATGACCGCCAACCAACTTCTCCATTTTCCATATGCCACACCCACCATTGGGAGGCTCATATGAGACTGTGTGTCATGGGAAGTGTGGTGTGGAAAGCACAAATCAAGTCCTGTATGGACCCCGCAAGAGTGCCCGTCCTCGATTCCATGTACGGCTGCTGCTTCACTGCCGTGGCCCCCAAGGCTAGCGGGGTGGTGCCTGCTCTGCGGCTGGACTGCCGCATGTATATTCTCGCTCCAAGGTTGTCCACCATTGAGTAGCACACGAGCATCAGCTTAATTTATGCGTAGGTGAGGACGGGAATCCGCTTGCAGATGCCGCTCCGTAATGGATCTGCCCAACGCATTTCGAAGCTCCATATGCTTCTCTTCAGGGGCTTTAACGTGAGCGGCGTGCATGACCGCCAACCAACTTCTCCATTTTCCATATGCCACACCCACCATTGAGAGGCTCAGATGAGACTGTGTGTCATGGGAAGTGTGGTGTGGAAAGCACAAATCAAGTCCTGTATGGACCCCGCAAGAGTGCCCGTCCTCGATTCCATGTACGGCTGCTGCTTCACTGCCGTGACCCCCAAGGCTAGCGGGGTGGTGCCTGCTCTGCGGCTGGACGGCCGCATGTATATTCTCGCTCCAAGGTTGTCCACCATTGAGTAGCGCACGAGCAGAAGCTTAATTTATGCGTAGGTGAGGACGGGAATCCGCTTGCAGATGCCGCTCCGTAATGGATCTGCCCAACGCGTTTCAAAGCTCCATATGCTTCTCTTCAGGGGCTTTAACGTGAGCGGCGTGCATGACCGCCAACCAACTTCTCCATTTTCCATATGCCACACCCACCATTGGGAGGCTCAGATGAGACTGTGTGTCATGGGAAGTGTGGTGTGGAAAGCACAAATCAAGTCCTGTATGGACCCCGCAAGAGTGCCCGTCCTTGATTCCATGTACGGCTGCTGCTTCCCTGCCGTGACCCCCAAGGCTAGCGGGGTGGTGCCTGCTCTGCGGCTGGACGGCCGCATGTATATTCTCGCTCCAACGTTGTCCACCATTGAGTAGCACACGAGCAGCAGCTTAATTTATGCATAGGTGAGGACGGGAATCCGCTTGCAGATGCCGCTCCGTAATGGATCTGCCCAACGCGTTTCGAAGCTCCATATGCTTCTCTTCAGAGGCTTTAACGTGAGCGGCGTGCATGACCACCAACCAACTTCTCCATTTTCCATATGCCACACCCACCATTGGGAGGCTCAGATGAGACTGTGTGTCATGGGAAGTGTGGTGTGGAAAGCACAAATCAAGTCCTGTATGGACCCCGCAAGAGTGCCCGTCCTCGATTCCATGTATGGCTTCTGCTTCACTGCCGTGACCCCCAAGGCTAGCGGGTGGTGCCTGCTCTGCGGCTGGACGGCCGCATGTATATTCTCGCTCCAAGGTTGTCCACCATTGAGTAGCACATGAGCAGCAGCTTAATTTATGCGTAGGTGAGGACGGGAATCCGCTTGCAGATGCCGCTCCGTAATGGATCTGCCCAACGCGTTTCGAAGCTCCATATGCTTCTCTTCAGGGGCTTTAACGTGAGAGGCGTGCATGACCGCCAACCAACTTCTCCATTTTCCATATGCCACACCCACCATTGGGAGGCTCAGATGAGACTGTGTGTCATGGGAAGTGTGGTGTGGAAAGCACAAATCAAGTCCTGTATGGACCCCGCAAGAGTGCCCGTCCTCGATTCCATGTACGGCTGCTGCTTCACTGCCGTGACCCCCAAGGCTAGCGGGGTGGTGCCTGCTCTGCGGCTGGACGGCCGCATGTATATTCTCGCTCCAAGGTTGTCCACCATTGAGTAGCACACGAGCAGCAGCCTAATTTATGCATAGGTGAGGACAGGAATCCGCTTGCAGATGCCGCTCCGTAATGGATCTGCCCAATGCGTTTTGAAGCTCCATATGCTTCTCTTCAGGGACTTTAACGTGAGCGGCGTGCATGACCGCCAACCAACTTCTCCATTTTCCATATGCCACACCCACCATTGGGAGGCTCAGATGAGACTGTGTGTCATGGGAAGTGTGGTGTGGAAAGCACAAATCAAGTCCTGTATGGACCCTGCAAGAGTGCCTGTCCTCGATTCCATGTACGGCTGCTGCTTCACTGCCGTGACCCCCAAGGCTAGCGGGGTGGTGCCTGCTCTGCGGCTGGACGGCCGCATGTATATTCTCGCTCCAAGGTTGTCCACCATTGAGTAGCACACGAGCAGCAGCTTAATTTATGCGTAGGTGAGGACGGGAATCCGCTTGCAGATGCCGCTCCGTAATGGATCTGCCCAACGCGTTTCGAAGCTCCATATGCTTCTCTTCAGGGGCTTTAACGTGAGCGGCGTGCATGACTGCCAACCAAGTTCTCCATTTTCCATATGCCACACCCACCATTGGGAGGCTCAGATGAGACTGTGTGTCATGGGAAGTGTGGTGTGGAAAGCACAAATCAAGTCCTGTATGGACCCCGCAAGAGTGCCCGTCCTCGATTCCATGTACGGCTGCTGCTTCACTGCCGTGACCCCCAAGGCTAGCGGGGTGGTGCCTGCTCTGCGGCTGGATGGCCGCATGTATATTCTCGCTCCAACGTTGTCCACCATTGAGTAGCACACGAGCAGCAGCTTAATTTATGCGTAGGTGAGGACGGGAATCCGCTTGCAGATGCCGCTCCGTAATGGATCTGCCCAACGCGTTTCGAAGCTCCATATGCTTCTCTTCAGAGGCTTTAACGTGAGCGGCGTGCATGACCACCAACCAACTTCTCCATTTTCCATATGCCACACCCACCATTGGGAGGCTCAGATGAGACTGTGTGTCATGGGAAGTGTGGTGTGGAAAGCACAAATCAAGTCCTGTATGGACCCCGCAAAAGTGCCCGTCCTCGATTCCATGTATGGCTGCTGCTTCACTGCCGTGACCCCCAAGGCTAGCGGGTGGTGCCTGCTCTGCGGCTGGACGGCCGCATGTATATTCTCGCTCCAAGGTTGTCCACCATTGAGTAGCACACGAGCAGCAGCTTAATTGATGCGTAGGTGAGGACGGGAATCCGCTTGCAGAGGCCGCTCCGTAATGGATCTGCCCAACGCGTTTCGAAGCTCCATATGCTTCTCTTCAGGGGCTTTAACGTGAGAGGCGTGCATGACCGCCAACCAACTTCTCCATTTTCCATATGCCACACCCACCATTGGGAGGCTCAGATGAGACTGTGCGTCATGGGAAGTGTGGTGTGGAAAGCACAAATCAAGTCCTGTATGGACCCCGCAAGAGTGCCCGTCCTCGATTCCATGTACGGCTGCTGCTTCACTGCCGTGACCCCCAAGGCTAGCGGGGTGGTGCCTGCTCTGCGGCTGGACGGCCGCATGTATATTCTCGCTCCAAGGTTGTCCACCATTGAGTAGCACACGAGCAGCAGCTTAATTTATGCGTAGGTGAGGACGGGAATCCGCTTGCAGATGCCGCTCCGTAATGGATCTGCCCAACGCGTTTTGAAGCTCCATATGCTTCTCTTCAGGGGCTTTAACGTGAGCGGCGTGGATGACCGCCAACCAACTTCTCCATTTTCCATATGCCACACCCACCATTGGGAGGCTCAGATGAGACTGTGTGTCATGGGAAGTGTGGTGTGGAAAGCACAAATCAAGTCCTGTATGGACCCCGCAAGAGTGCCCGTCCTCGATTCCATGTACGGCTGCTGCTTCACTGCCGTGACCCCCAAGGCTAGCGGGTGGTGCCTGCTCTGCGGCTGGACGGCCGCATGTATATTCTCGCTCCAAGGTTGTCCACCATTGAGTAGCACACGAGCAGCAGCTTAATTTATGCGTAGGTGAGGACGGGAATCCGCTTGCAGATGCCGCTCCGTAATGGATCTGCCCAACGCGTTTCGAAGCTCCATATGCTTCTCTTCAGGGGCTTTAACGTGAGAGGCGTGCATGACCGCCAACCAACTTCTCCATTTTCCATATGCCACACCCACCATTGGGAGGCTCAGATGAGACTGTGTGTCATGGGAAGTGTGGTGTGGAAAGCACAAATCAAGTCCTGTATGGACCCCGCAAGAGTGCCCGTCCTCGATTCCATGTACGGCTGCTGCTTCACTGCCGTGACCCCCAAGGCTAGCGGGGTGGTGCCTGCTCTGCGGCTGGACGGCTGCATGTATATTCTCGCTCCAAGGTTGTCCACCATTGAGTAGCACACGAGCAGCAGCTTAATTTATGCGTAGGTGAGGATGGGAATCCGCTTGCAGATGCCACCCCGTAATGGATCTGCCCAACGCGTTTTGAAGCTCCATATGCTTCTCTTCAGGGGCTTTAACGTGAGCGGCGTGCATGACCGCCAACCAACTTCTCCATTTTCCATATGCCACACCCACCATTGGGAGGCTCAGATGAGACTGTGTGTCATGGGAAGTGTGGTGTGGAAAGCACAAATCAAGTCCTGTATGGACCCCGCAAGAGTGCCCGTCCTCGATTCCATGTACGGCTGCTGCTTCACTGCCGTGACCCCCAAGGCTAGCGGGGTGGTGCCTGCTCTGCGGCTGGACGGCCGCATGTATATTCTCGCTCCAAGGTTGTCCACCATTGAGTAGCACACGAGCAGCAGCTTAATTTATGCGTAGGTGAGGATGGGAATCCGCTTGCAGATGCCGCTCCATAATGGATCTGCCCAACGCGTTTCGAAGCTCCATATGCTTCTCTTCAGGGGCTTTAACGTGAGCGGCGTGCATGACCGCCAACCAACTTCTCCATTTTCCATATGCCACACCCACCATTGGGAGGCTCAGATGAGACTGTGTGTCATGGGAAGTGTGGTGTGGAAAGCACAAATCAAGTCCTGTATGGACCCCGCAAGAGTGCCCGTCCTCGATTCCATGTACGGCTGCTGCTTCACTGCCGTGACCCCCAAGGCTAGCGGGGTGGTGCCTGCTCTGCGGCTGGACGGCCGCATGTATATTCTCGCTCCAAGGTTGTCCACCATTGAGTAGCACACGAGCAGCAGCTTAATTTATGCGTAGGTGAGGACGGGAATCCGCTTGCAGATGCCGCTCCGTAATGGATCTACCCAACGCGTTTCGAAGCTCCATATGCTTCTCTTCAGGGGCTTTAACGTGAGCGGCGTGCATGACCGCCAACCAACTTCTCCATTTTCCATATGCCACACCCACCATTGGGAGGCTCAGATGAGACTGTGTGTCATGGGAAGTGTGGTGTGGAAAGCACAAATCAAGTCCTGTATGGACCCCGCAAGAGTGCCCGTCCTCGATTCCATCTACGGCTGCTGCTTCACTGCCGTGACCCCCAAGGCTAGCGGGGTGGTGCCTGCTCTGCAGCTGGACGGCCGCATGTATATTCTCGCTCCAAGGTTGTCCACCATTGAGTAGCACACGAGCAGCAGCTTAATTTATGCGTAGGTGAGGACGGGAATCCGCTTGCAGATGCCGCTCCATAATGGATCTGCCCAACGCGTTTCGAAGCTCCATATGCTTCTCTTCAGGGGCTTTAACGTGAGTGGCGTGCATGACCGCCAACCAACTTCTCCATTTTCCATATGCCACACCCACCATTGGGAGGCTTAGATGAGACTGTGTGTCATGGGAAGTGTGGTGTGGAAAGCACAAATCAAGTCCTGTATGGACCCCGCAAGAGTGCCCGTCCTCGATTCCATGTACGGCTGCTGCTTCACTGCCGTGACCCCCAAGGCTAGCGGGGTGGTGCCTGCTCTTCGGCTGGACGGCCGCATGTATATTCTCGCTCCAAGGTTGTCCACCATTGAGTAGCACATGAGCAGCAGCTTAATTTATGCGTAGGTGAGGACAGGAATCCGCTTGCAGATGCCGCTCCGTAATGGATCTGCCCAACGCATTTCGAAGCTCCATATGCTTCTCTTCAGGGGCTTTAACGTGAGCGGCGTGCATGACCGCCAACCAACTTCTCCATTTTCCATATGCCACACCCACCATTGAGAGGCTCAGATGAGACTGTGTGTCATGGGAAGTGTGGTGTAGAAGCACAAATCAAGTCCTGTATGGACCCCGCAAGAGTGCCCGTCCTCGATTCCATGTACGGCTGCTGCTTCACTGCCGTGACCCCAAAGGCTAGCGGGTGGTGCCTGCTCTGCGGCTGGACGGCCGCATGTATATTCTCGCTCCAAGGTTGTCCACCATTGAGTAGCGTACGAGCAGCAGCTTAATTTATGCGTAGGTGAGGACGGGAATCCGCTTGCAGATGCCGCTCCGTAATGGATCTGCCCAACGCGTTTCGAAGCTCCATATGCTTCTCTTCAGGGGCTTTAACGTGAGAGGCGTGCATGACCGCCAACCAACTTCTCCATTTTCCATATGCCACACCCACCATTGGGAGGCTCAGATGAGACTGTGTGTCATGGGAAGTGTGGTGTGGAAAGCACAAATCAAGTCCTGTATGGACCCCGCAAGAGTGCCCGTCCTCGATTCCATGTACGGCTGCTGCTTCACTGCCGTGACCCCCAAGGCTAGCGGGGTGGTGCCTGCTCTGCGGCTGGACGGCTGCATGTATATTCTCGCTCCAAGGTTGTCCACCATTGAGTAGCACACGAGCAGCAGCTTAATTTATGCGTAGGTGAGGATGGGAATCCGCTTGCAGATGCCACCCCGTAATGGATCTGCCCAACGCGTTTTGAAGCTCCATATGCTTCTCTTCAGGGGCTTTAACGTGAGCGGCGTGCATGACCGCCAACCAACTTCTCCATTTTCCATATGCCACACCCACCATTGGGAGGCTCAGATGAGACTGTGTGTCATGGGAAGTGTGGTGTGGAAAGCACAAATCAAGTCCTGTATGGACCCCGCAAGAGTGCCCGTCCTCGATTCCATGTACAGCTGCTGCTTCACTGCCGTGACCCCCAAGGCTAGCGGGGTGGTGCCTGCTCTGCGGCTGGACGGCCGCATGTATATTCTCGCTCCAAGGTTGTCCACCATTGAGTAGCACACGAGCAGCAGCTTAATTTATGCGTAGGTGAGGACGGGAATCCGCTTGCAGATGCCGCTCCATAATGAATCTGCCCAACGCGTTTCGAAGCTCCATATGCTTCTCTTCAGGGGCTTTAACGTGAGCGGCGTGCATGACCGCCAACCAACTTCTCCATTTTCCATATGCCACACCCACCATTGGGAGGCTCAGATGAGACTGTGTGTCATGGGAAGTGTGGTGTGGAAAGCACAAATCAAGTCCTGTATGGACCCCGCAAGAGTGCCCGTCCTCGATTCCATGTACGGCTGCTGCTTCACTGCCGTGACCCCCAAGGCTAGCGGGGTGGTGCCTGCTCTGCGGCTGGACGGCCGCATGTATATTCTCGCTCCAAGGTTGTCCACCATTGAGTAGCACACGAGCAGCAGCTTAATTTATGCGTAGGTGAGGACGGGAATCCGCTTGCAGATGCCGCTCCGTAATGGATCTACCCAACGCGTTTCGAAGCTCCATATGCTTCTCTTCAGGGGCTTTAACGTGAGCGGCGTGCATGACCGCCAACCAACTTCTCCATTTTCCATATGCCACACCCACCATTGGGAGGCTCAGATGAGACTGTGTGTCATGGGAAGTGTGGTGTGGAAAGCACAAATCAAGTCCTGTATGGACCCCGCAAGAGTGCCTGTCCTCGATTCCATCTACGGCTGCTGCTTCACTGCCGTGACCCCCAAGGCTAGCGGGGTGGTGCCTGCTCTGCAGCTGGACGGCCGCATGTATATTCTCGCTCCAAGGTTGTCCACCATTGAGTAGCACACGAGCAGCAGCTTAATTTATGCGTAGGTGAGGACGGGAATCCGCTTGCAGATGCCGCTCCATAATGGATCTGCCCAACGCGTTTCGAAGCTCCATATGCTTCTCTTCAGGGGCTTTAACGTGAGTGGCGTGCATGACCGCCAACCAACTTCTCCATTTTCCATATGCCACACCCACCATTGGGAGGCTTAGATGAGACTGTGTGTCATGGGAAGTGTGGTGTGGAAAGCACAAATCAAGTCCTGTATGGACCCCGCAAGAGTGCCCGTCCTCGATTCCATGTACGGCTGCTGCTTCACTGCCGTGACCCCCAAGGCTAGCGGGGTGGTGCCTGCTCTTCGGCTGGACGGCCGCATGTATATTCTCGCTCCAAGGTTGTCCACCATTGAGTAGCACATGAGCAGCAGCTTAATTTATGCGTAGGTGAGGACAGGAATCCGCTTGCAGATGCCGCTCCGTAATGGATCTGCCCAACGCATTTCGAAGCTCCATATGCTTCTCTTCAGGGGCTTTAACGTGAGCGGCGTGCATGACCGCCAACCAACTTCTCCATTTTCCATATGCCACACCCACCATTGAGAGGCTCAGATGAGACTGTGTGTCATGGGAAGTGTGGTGTAGAAGCACAAATCAAGTCCTGTATGGACCCCGCAAGAGTGCCCGTCCTCGATTCCATGTACGGCTGCTGCTTCACTGCCGTGACCCCAAAGGCTAGCGGGGTGGTGCCTGCTCTGCGGCTGGACGGCCGCATGTATATTCTCGCTCCAAGGTTGTCCACCATTGAGTAGCGTACGAGCAGCAGCTTAATTTATGCGTAGGTGAGGACGGGAATCCGCTTGCAGATGCCGCTCCGTAATGGATCTGCCCAACGCGTTTCAAAGCTCCATATGCTTCTCTTCAGGGGCTTTAACGTGAGCGGCGTGCATGACCGCCAACCAACTTCTCCATTTTCCATGTGCCACACCCACCATTGGGAGGCTCAGATGAGACTGTGTGTCATGGGAAGTGTGGTGTGGAAAGCACAAATCAAGTCCTGTATGGACCCCGCAAGAGTGCCTGTCCTCGATTCCATGTACGGCTGCTGCTTCACTGCCGTGACCCCCAAGGCTAGCGGGGTGGTGCCTGCTCTGCGGCTGGACGGCCACATGTATATTCTCGCTCCAAGGTTGTCCACCATTGAGTAGCACACGAGCAGCAGCTTAATTTATGCGTAGGTGAGGACGGGAATCCGCTTGCAGATGCCGCTCCGTAATGGATCTGCCCAACGCGTTTCGAAGCTCCATATGCTTCTCTTCAGGGGCTTTAACGTGAGAGGCGTGCATGACCGCCAACCAACTTCTCCATTTTCCATATGCCACACCCACCATTGGGAGGCTCAGATGAGACTGTGTGTCATGGGAAGTGTGGTGTGGAAAGCACAAATCAAGTCCTGTATGGACCCCGCAAGAGTGCCCGTCCTCGATTCCATGTACGGCTGCTGCTTCACTGCTGTGACCCCCAAGGCTAGCGGGGTGGTGCCTGCTCTGCGGCTGGCCGGCCGCATGTACATTCTCGCTCCAAGGTTGTCCACCATTGAGTAGCACACGAACCGCAGCTTAATTTATGCGTAGGTGAGGACGGGAATCCGATTGCAGATGCCGCTCCGTAATGGATCTGCCCAACGCGTTTTGAAGCTCCATATGCTTCTCTTCAGGGGCTTTAACGTGAGCGGCGTGCATGACCGCCAACCAACTTCTCCATTTTCCATATGCCACACCCACCATTGGGAGGCTCAGATGAGACTGTGTGTCATGGGAAGTGTGGTGTGGAAAGCACAAATCAAGTCCTGTATGGACCCCGCAAGAGTGCCCGTCCTCGATTCCATGTACGGCTGCTGCTTCACTGCCGTGACCCCCTAGGCTAGCGGGGTGGTGCCTGCTCTGCGGCTGGACGGCCGCATGTATATTCTCGTTTCAAGGTTGTCCACCATTGAGTAGCACACGAGCAGCAGCTTAGTTTATGCGTAGGTGAGGACGGGAATCCGCTTGCAGATGCCGCTCCGTAATGGATCTGCCCAACGCGTTTCGAAGCTCCATATGCTTCTCTTCAGGGGCTTTAACGTGAGCGGCGTGCATGACCGCCAACCAACTTCTCCATTTTCCATATGCCACACCCACCATTGGGAGGCTCAGATGAGACTGTGTGTCATGGGAAGTGTGGTGTGGAAAGCACAAATCAAGTCCTGTATGGACCCCGCAAGAGTGCCCGTCCTCGATTCCATGTACGGCTGCTGCTTCACTGCCGTGACCCCCAAGGCTAGCGGGGTGGTGCCTGCTCTGCGGCTGGACGGCCGCATGTATATTCTCACTCCAACGTTGTCCACCATTGAGTAGCACACGAGCAGCAGCTTAATTTATGTGTAGGTTAGGACGGGAATCCGCTTGCAGATGCCGCTCCGTAATGGATCTGCCCAATGCGTTTCGAAGCTCCATATGCTTCTCTTCAGGGGCTTTAACGTGAGAGGCGTGCATGACCGCCAACCAACTTCTCCATTTTCCATATGCCACACCCACCATTGGGAGGCTCAGATGAGACTGTGTGTCATGGGAAGTGTGGTGTGGAAAGCACAAATCAAGTCCTGTATGGACCCCGCAAGAGTGCCCGTCCTCGATTCCATGTACGGCTGCTGCTTCACTGCCGTGACCCCCAAGGCTAGCGGGGTGGTGCCTGCTCTGCGGCTGGACGGCTGCATGTATATTCTCGCTCCAAGGTTGTCCACCATTGAATAGCACACGAGCAGCAGCTTAATTTATGCGTAGGTGAGGACGGGAATCCGCTTGCAGATGCCGCTCCGTAATGGATCTGCCCAACGCGTTTTGAAGCTCCATATGCTTCTCTTCAGGGGCTTTAACGTGAGCGGCGTGCATGACCGCCAACCAACTTCTCCATTTTCCATATGTCACACCCACCATTGGGAGGCTCAGATGAGACTGTGTGTCATGGGAAGTGTGGTGTGGAAAGCACAAATCAAGTCCTGTATGGACCCTGCAAGAGTGCCCGTCCTCGATTCCATGTACGGCTGCTGCTTCACTGCCGTGACCCCCACGGCTAGCGGGGTGGTGCCTGCTCTGCGGCTGGACGGCCGCATGTATATTCTCGCTCCAAGGTTGTCCACCATTGAGTAGCACACGAGCAGCAGCTTAATTTATGCGTAGGTGAGGACGGGAATCCGCTTGCAGATGCCGCTCCGTAATGGATCTGCCCAACGCGTTTCGAAGCTCCATATGCTTCTCTTCAGGGGCTTTAACGTGAGCGGCGTGCATGACGGCCAACCAACTTCTCCATTTTCCATATGCCACACCCACCATTGGGAGGCTCAGATGAGACTGTGTGTCTTGGGAAGTGTGGTGTGGAAAGCACAAATCAAGTCCTGTATGGACCCCGCAAGAGTGCCCGTCCTCGATTCCATGTACGGCTGCTGCTTCACTGCCGTGACCCCCAAGGCTAGCGGGGTGGTGCCTGCTCTGCGGCTGGACGGCCGCATGTATATTCTCGCTCCAAGGTTGTCCACTATTGAGTAGCACACGAGCAGCAGCTTAATTTATGCGTAGGTGAGGACGGGAATCCGCTTGCAGATGCCGCTCCGTAATGGATCTGCCCAACGCGTTTCGAAGCTCCATATGCTTCTCTTCAGGGGCTTTAACGTGAGCGGCGTGCATGACCGCCAACCAACTTCTCCATTTTCCATATGCTACACCCACCATTGGGAGGCTCAGATGAGACTGTGTGTCATGGGAAGTGTGGTGTGGAAAGCACAAATCAAGTCCTGTATGGACCCCGCAAGAGTGCCCGTCCTCGATTCCATGTACGGCTGCTGCTTCACTGCCGTGACCCCCAAGGCTAGCGGGTGGTGCCTGCTCTGCGGCTGGACGGCCGCATGTATATTCTCACTCCAAGGTTGTCCACCATTGAGTAGCACACGAGCAGCAGCTTAATTTATGCGTAGGTGAGGACGGGAATCCGCTTGCAGATGCCGCTCCGTAATGGATCTGCCCAACGCGTTTCGAAGCTCCATATGCTTCTCTTCAGGGGCTTTAACGTGAGAGGCGTGCATGACCTCCAACCAACTTCTCCATTTTCCATATGCCACACCCACCATTGGGAGGCTCAGATGAGACTGTGTGTCATGGGAAGTGTGGTGTGGAAAGCACAAATCAAGTCCTGTATGGACCCCGCAAGAGTGCCCGTCCTCGATTCCATGTACGGCTGCTGCTTCACTGCTGTGACCCCCAAGGCTAGCGGGTGGTGCCTGCTCTGCGGCTGGACGGCTGCATGTATATTCTCGCTCCAAGGTTGTCCACCATTGAGTAGCACACGAGCAGCAGCTTAATTTATGCGTAGGTGAGGACGGGAATCCGCTTGCAGATGCCGCTCCGTAATGGATCTGCCCAACGCGTTTTGAAGCTCCATATGCTTCTCTTCAGGGGCTTTAACGTGAGCGGCGTGCATGACCGCCAACCAACTTCTCCATTTTCCATATGCCACACCCACCATTGGGAGGCTCAGATGAGACTGTGTGTCATGGGAAGTGTGGTGTGGAAAGCACAAATCAAGTCCTGTATGGACCCCGCAAGAGTGCCCGTCCTCGATTCCATGTACGGCTGCTGCTTCACTGCCGTGACCCCCAAGGCTAGCGGGGTGGTGCCTGCTCTGCGGCTGGACGGCCGCATGTATACTCTCGCTCCAACGTTGTCCACCATTGAGTAGCACACGAGCAGCAGCTTAATTTATGCGTAGGTGAGGACGGGAATCCGCTTGCAGATGCCGCTCCGTAATGGATCTGCCCAACGCGTTTCGAAGCTTCATATGCTTCTCTTCAGAGGCTTTAACGTGAGCGGCGTGCATGACCACCAACCAACTTCTCCATTTTCCATATGCCACACCCACCATTGGGAGGCTCAGATGAGACTGTGTGTCATGGGAAGTGTGGTGTGGAAAGCACAAATCAAGTCCTGTATGGACCCCGCAAGAGTGCCCGTCCTCGATTCCATGTACGGCTGCTGCTTCACTGCCGTGACCCCCAAGGCTAGCGGGTGGTGCCTGCTCTGCGGCTGGACGGCCGCATGTATATTCTCGCTCCAAGGTTGTCCACCATTGAGTAGCACACGAGCAGCAGCTTAATTTATGCGTAGGTGAGGACGGGAATCCGCTTGCAGATGCCGCTCCGTAATGGATCTGCCCAACGCGTTTCGAAGCTCCATATGCTTCTCTTCAGGGGCTTTAACGTGAGCGGCGTGGATGACCGCCAACCAACTTCTCCATTTTCCATATGCCACACCCACCATTGGGAGGCTCAGATGAGACTGTGTGTCATGGGAAGTGTGGTGTGGAAAGCACAAATCAAGTCCTGTATGGACCCCGCAAGAGTGCCCGTCCTCGATTCCATGTACGGCTGCTGCTTCACTGCCGTGACCCCCAAGGCTAGCGGGTGGTGCCTGCTCTGCGGCTGGACGGCCGCATGTATATTCTCGCTCCAAGGTTGTCCACCATTGAGTAGCACACGAGCAGCAGCTTAATTTATGCGTAGGTGAGGACGGGAATCCGCTTGCAGATGCCGCTCCGTAATGGATCTGCCCAACGCGTTTCGAAGCTCCATATGCTTCTCTTCAGGGGCTTTAACGTGAGAGGCGTGCATGACCGCCAACCAACTTCTCCATTTTCCATATGCCACACCCACCATTGGGAGGCTCAGATGAGACTGTGTGTCATGGGAAGTGTGGTGTGGAAAGCACAAATCAAGTCCTGTATGGACCCCGCAAGAGTGCCCGTCCTCGATTCCATGTACGGCTGCTGCTTCACTGCCGTGACCCCCAAGGCTAGCGGGGTGGTGCCTGCTCTGCGGCTGGACGGCTGCATGTATATTCTAGCTCCAAGGTTGTCCACCATTGAGTAGCACACGAGCAGCAGCTTAATTTATGCGTAGGTGAGGATGGGAATCCGCTTGCAGATGCCGCCCCGTAATGGATCTGCCCAACGCGTTTTGAAGCTCCATATGCTTCTCTTCAGGGGCTTTAACGTGAGCGGCGTGCATGACCGCCAACCAACTTCTCCATTTTCCATATGCCACACCCACCATTGGGAGGCTCAGATGAGACTGTGTGTCATGGGAAGTGTGGTGTGGAAAGCACAAATCAAGTCCTGTATGGACCCCGCAAGAGTGCCCGTCCTCGATTCCATGTACGGCTGCTGCTTCACTGCCGTGACCCCCAAGGCTAGCGGGGTGGTGCCTGCTCTGCGGCTGGACGGCCGCATGTATATTCTCGCTCCAAGGTTGTCCACCATTGAGTAGCACACGAGCAGCAGCTTAATTTATGCGTAGGTGAGGACGGGAATCCGCTTGCAGATGCCGCTCCATAATGGATCTGCCCAACGCGTTTCGAAGCTCCATATGCTTCTCTTCAGGGGCTTTAACGTGAGCGGCGTGCATGACCGCCAACCAACTTCTCCATTTTCCATATGCCACACCCACCATTGGGAGGCTCAGATGAGACTGTGTGTCATGGGAAGTGTGGTGTGGAAAGCACAAATCAAGTCCTGTATGGACCCCGCAAGAGTGCCCGTCCTCGATTCCATGTACGGCTGCTGCTTCACTGCCGTGACCCCCAAGGCTAGCGGGGTGGTGCCTGCTCTGCGGCTGGACGACCGCATGTATATTCTCGCTCCAAGGTTGTCTACCATTGAGTAGCACACGAGCAGCAGCTTAATTTATGCGTAGGTGAGGACGGGAATCCGCTTGCAGATGCCGCTCCGTAATGGATCTACCCAACGAGTTTCGAAGCTCCATATGCTTCTCTTCAGGGGCTTTAACGTGAGCGGCGTGCATGACCGCCAACCAACTTCTCCATTTTCCATATGCCACACCCACCATTGGGAGGCTCAGATGAGACTGTGTGTCATGGGAAGTGTGGTGTGGAAAGCACAAATCAAGTCCTGTATGGACCCCGCAAGAGTGCCCGTCCTCGATTCCATCTACGGCTGCTGCTTCACTGCCGTGACCCCCAAGGCTAGCGGGGTGGTGCCTGCTCTGCAGCTGGACGGCCGCATGTATATTCTCGCTCCAAGGTTGTCCACCATTGAGTAGCACACGAGCAGCAGCTTAATTTATGCGTAGGTGAGGACGGGAATCCGCTTGCAGATGCCGCTCCATAATGGATCTGCCCAACGCGTTTCGAAGCTCCATATGCTTCTCTTCAGGGGCTTTAACGTGAGTGGCGTGCATGACCGCCAACCAACTTCTCCATTTTCCATATGCCACACCCACCATTGGGAGGCTTAGATGAGACTGTGTGTCATGGGAAGTGTGGTGTGGAAAGCACAAATCAAGTCCTGTATGGACCCCGCAAGAGTGCCCGTCCTCGATTCCATGTACGGCTGCTGCTTCACTGCCGTGACCCCCAAGGCTAGCGGGGTGGTGCCTGCTCTGCGGCTGGACGGCCGCATGTATATTCTCGCTCCAAGGTTGTCCACCATTGAGTAGCACATGAGCAGCAGCTTAATTTATGCGTAGGTGAGGACAGGAATCCGCTTGCAGATGCCGCTCCGTAATGGATCTGCCCAACGCATTTCGAAGCTCCATATGCTTCTCTTCAGGGGCTTTAACGTGAGCGGCGTGCATGACCGCCAACCAACTTCTCCATTTTCCATATGCCACACCCACCATTGAGAGGCTCAGATGAGACTGTGTGTCATGGGAAGTGTGGTGTAGAAGCACAAATCAAGTCCTGTATGGACCCCGCAAGAGTGCCCGTCCTCGATTCCATGTACGGCTGCTGCTTCACTGCCGTGACCCCCAAGGCTAGCGGGGTGGTGCCTGCTCTGCGGCTGGACGGCCGCATGTATATTCTCGCTCCAAGGTTGTCCACCATTGAGTAGCGTACGAGCAGCAGCTTAATTTATGCGTAGGTGAGGACGGGAATCCGCTTGCAGATGCCGCTCCGTAATGGATCTGCCCAACGCGTTTCAAAGCTCCATATGCTTCTCTTCAGGGGCTTTAACGTGAGCGGCGTGCATGACCGCCAACCAACTTCTCCATTTTCCATGTGCCACACCCACCATTGGGAGGCTCAGATGAGACTGTGTGTCATGGGAAGTGTGGTGTGGAAAGCACAAATCAAGTCCTGTATGGACCCCGCAAGAGTGCCCGTCCTCGATTCCATGTACGGCTGCTGCTTCACTGCTGTGACCCCCAAGGCTAGCGGGGTGGTGCCTGCTCTGCGGCTGGCCGGCCGCATGTACATTCTCGCTCCAAGGTTGTCCACCATTGAGTAGCACACGAACCGCAGCTTAATTTATGCGTAGGTGAGGACGGGAATCCGCTTGCAGATGCCGCTCCGTAATGGATCTGCCCAATGCGTTTTGAAGCTCCATATGCTTCTCTTCAGGGGCTTTAACGTGAGCGGCGTGCATGACCGCCAACCAACTTCTCCATTTTCCATATGCCACACCCACCATTGGGAGGCTCAGATGAGACTGTGTGTCATGGGAAGTGTGGTGTGGAAAGCACAAATCAAGTCCTGTATGGACCCCGCAAGAGTGCATGTCCTCGATTCCATGTACGGCTGCTGCTTCACTGCCGTGACCCCCTAGGCTAGCGGGGTGGTGCCTGCTCTGCGGCTGGACGGCCGCATGTATATTCTCGCTCCAAGGTTGTCCACCATTGAGTAGCACACGAGCAGCAGCTTAGTTTATGCGTAGGTGAGGACGGGAATCCGCTTGCAGATGCCGCTCCGTAATGGATCTGCCCAACGCGTTTCGAAGCTCCATATGCTTCTCTTCAGGGGCTTTAACGTGAGCGGCGTGCATGACCGCCAACCAACTTCTCCATTTTCCATATGCCACACCCACCATTGGGAGGCTCAGATGAGACTGTGTGTCATGGGAAGTGTGGTGTGGAAAGCACAAATCAAGTCCTGTGTGGACCCCGCAAGAGTGCCCGTCCTCGATTCCATGTACGGCTGCTGCTTCACTGCCGTGACCCCCAAGGCTAGCGGGGTGGTGCCTGCTCTGCGGCTGGACGGCCGCATGTATATTCTCGCTCCAACGTTGTCCACCATTGAGTAGCACACGAGCAGCAGCTTAATTTATGCGTAGGTGAGGACGGGAATCCGCTTGCAGATGCCGCTCCGTAATGTATCTGCCCAATGCGTTTCGAAGCTCCATATGCTTCTCTTCAGGGGCTTTAACGTGAGAGGCGTGCATGACCGCCAACCAACTTCTCCATTTTCCATATGCCACACCCACCATTGGGAGGCTCAGATGAGACTGTGTGTCATGGGAAGTGTGGTGTGGAAAGCACAAATCAAGTCCTGTATGGACCCCGCAAGAGTGCCCGTCCTCGATTCCATGTACGGCTGCTGCTTCACTGCCGTGACCCCCAAGGCTAGCGGGGTGGTGCCTGCTCTGCGGCTGGACGGCTGCATGTATATTCTCGCTCCAAGGTTGTCCACCATTGAATAGCACACGAGCAGCAGCTTAATTTATGCGTAGGTGAGGACGGGAATCCGCTTGCAGATGCCGCTCCGTAATGGATCTGCCCAACGCGTTTTGAAGCTCCATATGCTTCTCTTCAGGGGCTTTAACGTGAGCGGCGTGCATGACCGCCAACCAACTTCTCCATTTTCCATATGTCACACCCACCATTGGGAGGCTCAGATGAGACTGTGTGTCATGGGAAGTGTGGTGTGGAAAGCACAAATCAAGTCCTGTATGGACCCTGCAAGAGTGCCCGTCCTCGATTCCATGTACGGCTGCTGCTTCACTGCCGTGACCCCCACGGCTAGCGGGGTGGTGCCTGCTCTGCGGCTGGACGGCCGCATGTATATTCTCGCTCCAAGGTTGTCCACCATTGAGTAGCACACGAGCAGCAGCTTAATTTATGCGTAGGTGAGGACGGGAATCCGCTTGCAGATGCCGCTCCGTAATGGATCTGCCCAACGCGTTTCGAAGCTCCATATGCTTCTCTTCAGGGGCTTTAACGTGAGCGGCGTGCATGACGGCCAACCAACTTCTCCATTTTCCATATGCCACACCCACCATTGGGAGGCTCAGATGAGACTGTGTGTCATGGGAAGTGTGGTGTGGAAAGCACAAATCAAGTCCTGTATGGACCCCGCAAGAGTGCCCGTCCTCGATTCCATGTACGGCTGCTGCTTCACTGCCGTGACCCCCAAGGCTAGCGGGGTGGTGCCTGCTCTGCGGCTGGACGGCCGCATGTATATTCTCGCTCCAAGGTTGTCCACCATTGAGTAGCACACGAGCAGCAGCTTAATTTATGCGTAGGTGAGGACGGGAATCCGCTTGCAGATGCCGCTCCGTAATGGATCTGCCCAACGCGTTTCGAAGCTCCATATGCTTCTCTTCAGGGGCTTTAAAGTGAGCGGCGTGCATGACCGCCAACCAACTTCTCCATTTTCCATATGCTACACCCACCATTGGGAGGCTCAGATGAGACTGTGTGTCATGGGAAGTGTGGTGTGGAAAGCACAAATCAAGTCCTGTATGGACCCCGCAAGAGTGCCCGTCCTCGATTCCATGTACGGCTGCTGCTTCACTGCCGTGACCCCCAAGGCTAGTGGGTGGTGCCTGCTCTGCGGCTGGACGGCCGCATTTATATTCTCACTCCAAGGTTGTCCACCATTGAGTAGCACACGAGCAGCAGCTTAATTTATGCGTAGGTGAGGACGGGAATCCGCTTGCAGATGCCGCTCCGTAATGGATCTGCCCAACGCGTTTCGAAGCTCCATATGCTTCTCTTCAGGGGCTTTAACGTGAGAGGCGTGCATGACCTCCAACCAACTTCTCCATTTTCCATATGCCACACCCACCATTGGGAGGCTCAGATGAGACTGTGTGTCATGGGAAGTGTGGTGTGGAAAGCACAAATCAAGTCCTGTATGGACCCCGCAAGAGTGCCCGTCCTCGATTCCATGTACGGCTGCTGCTTCACTGCTGTGACCCCCAAGGCTAGCGGGGTGGTGCCTGCTCTGCGGCTGGACGGCCGCATGTATATTCTCGCTCCAACGTTGTCCACCATTGAGTAGCACACGAGCAGCAGCTTAATTTATGCGTAGGTGAGGACGGGAATCCGCTTGCAGATGCCGCTCCGTAATGTATCTGCCCAATGCGTTTCGAAGCTCCATATGCTTCTCTTCAGGGGCTTTAACGTGAGAGGCGTGCATGACCGCCAACCAACTTCTCCATTTTCCATATGCCACACCCACCATTGGGAGGCTCAGATGAGACTGTGTGTCATGGGAAGTGTGGTGTGGAAAGCACAAATCAAGTCCTGTATGGACCCCGCAAGAGTGCCCGTCCTCGATTCCATGTACGGCTGCTGCTTCACTGCCGTGACCCCCAAGGCTAGCGGGGTGGTGCCTGCTCTGCGGCTGGACGGCTGCATGTATATTCTCGCTCCAAGGTTGTCCACCATTGAATAGCACACGAGCAGCAGCTTAATTTATGCGTAGGTGAGGACGGGAATCCGCTTGCAGATGCCGCTCCGTAATGGATCTGCCCAACGCGTTTTGAAGCTCCATATGCTTCTCTTCAGGGGCTTTAACGTGAGCGGCGTGCATGACCGCCAACCAACTTCTCCATTTTCCATATGTCACACCCACCATTGGGAGGCTCAGATGAGACTGTGTGTCATGGGAAGTGTGGTGTGGAAAGCACAAATCAAGTCCTGTATGGACCCTGCAAGAGTGCCCGTCTTCGATTCCATGTACGGCTGCTGCTTCACTGCCGTGACCCCCACGGCTAGCGGGGTGGTGCCTGCTCTGCGGCTGGACGGCCGCATGTATATTCTCGCTCCAAGGTTGTCCACCATTGAGTAGCACACGAGCAGCAGCTTAATTTATGCGTAGGTGAGGACGGGAATCCGCTTGCAGATGCCGCTCCGTAATGGATCTGCCCAACGCGTTTCGAAGCTCCATATGCTTCTCTTCAGGGGCTTTAACGTGAGCGGCGTGCATGACGGCCAACCAACTTCTCCATTTTCCATATGCCACACCCACCATTGGGAGGCTCAGATGAGACTGTGTGTCATGGGAAGTGTGGTGTGGAAAGCACAAATCAAGTCCTGTATGGACCCCGCAAGAGTGCCCGTCCTCGATTCCATGTACGGCTGCTGCTTCACTGCCGTGACCCCCAAGGCTAGCGGGGTGGTGCCTGCTCTGCGGCTGGACGGCCGCATGTATATTCTCGCTCCAAGGTTGTCCACCATTGAGTAGCACACGAGCAGCAGCTTAATTTATGCGTAGGTGAGGACGGGAATCCGCTTGCAGATGCCGCTCCGTAATGGATCTGCCCAACGCGTTTCGAAGCTCCATATGCTTCTCTTCAGGGGCTTTAAAGTGAGCGGCGTGCATGACCGCCAACCAACTTCTCCATTTTCCATATGCTACACCCACCATTGGGAGGCTCAGATGAGACTGTGTGTCATGGGAAGTGTGGTGTGGAAAGCACAAATCAAGTCCTGTATGGACCCCGCAAGAGTGCCCGTCCTCGATTCCATGTACGGCTGCTGCTTCACTGCCGTGACCCCCAAGGCTAGCGGGTGGTGCCTGCTCTGCGGCTGGACGGCCGCATTTATATTCTCACTCCAAGGTTGTCCACCATTGAGTAGCACACGAGCAGCAGCTTAATTTATGCGTAGGTGAGGACGGGAATCCGCTTGCAGATGCCGCTCCGTAATGGATCTGCCCAACGCGTTTCGAAGCTCCATATGCTTCTCTTCAGGGGCTTTAACGTGAGAGGCGTGCATGACCTCCAACCAACTTCTCCATTTTCCATATGCCACACCCACCATTGGGAGGCTCAGATGAGACTGTGTGTCATGGGAAGTGTGGTGTGGAAAGCACAAATCAAGTCCTGTATGGACCCCGCAAGAGTGCCCGTCCTCGATTCCATGTACGGCTGCTGCTTCACTGCTGTGACCCCCAAGGCTAGCGGGGTGGTGCCTGCTCTGCGGCTGGACGGCCGCATGTATATTCTCGCTCCAAGGTTGTCCACCATTGAGTAGCACACGAGCAGCAGCTTAATTTATGCGTAGGTGAGGACGGGAATCCGCTTGCAGATGCCGGTCCGTAATGGATCTGCCCAACGCGTTTTGAAGCTCCATATGCTTCTCTTCAGGGGCTTTAACGTGAGCGGCGTGCATGACCGCCAACCAACTTCTCCATTTTCCATATGCCACACCCACCATTGGGAGGCTCAGATGAGACTGTGTGTCATGGGAAGTGTGGTGTGGAAAGCACAAATCAAGTCCTGTATGGACCCCGCAAGAGTGCCCGTCCTCGATTCCATGTACGGCTGCTGCTTCACTGCCGTGACCCCCAAGGCTAGCGGGGTGGTGCCTGCTCTGCGGCTGGACGGCCGCATGTATATTCTCGCTCCAAGGTTGTCCACCATTGAGTAGCACACGAGCAGCAGCTTAATTTATGCGTAGGTGAGGACGGGAATCCGCTTGCAGATGCCGCTCCGTAATGGATCTGCCCAACGCGTTTCGAAGCTCCATATGCTTCTCTTCAGGGGCTTTAACGTGAGCAGCGTGCATGACCGCCAACCAACTTCTCCATTTTCCATATGCCACACCCACCATTGGGAGGCTCAGATGAGACTGTGTGTCATGGGAAGTGTGGTGTGGAAAGCACAAATCAAGTCCTGTATGGACCCCGCAAGAGTGCCCGTCCTCGATTCCATGTACGGCTGCTGCTTCACTGCCGTGACCCCCAAGGCTAGCGTGGTGGTGCCTGCTCTGCGGCTGGACGGCCGCATGTATACTCTCGCTCCAACGTTGTCCACCATTGAGTAGCACACGAGCAGCAGCTTAATTTATGCGTAGGTGAGGACGGGAATCCGCTTGCAGATGCCGCTCCGTAATGGATCTGCCCAACGCGTTTCGAAGCTCCATATGCTTCTCTTCAGAGGCTTTAACGTGAGCGGCGTGCATGACCACCAACCAACTTCTCCATTTTCCATATGCCACACCCACCATTGGGAGGCTCAGATGAGACTGTGTGTCATGGGAAGTGTGGTGTGGAAAGCACAAATCAAGTCCTGTATGGACCCCGCAAGAGTGCCCGTCCTCGATTCCATGTACGGCTGCTGCTTCACTGCCGTGACCCCCAAGGCTAGCGGGGTGGTGCCTGCTCTGCGGCTGGACGGCCGCATGTATACTCTCGCTCCAACGTTGTCCACCATTGAGTAGCACACGAGCAGCAGCTTAATTTATGCGTAGGTGAGGACGGGAATCCGCTTGCAGATGCCGCTCCGTAATGCATCTGCCCAACGCGTTTCGAAGCTCCATATGCTTCTCTTCAGAGGCTTTAACGTGAGCGGCGTGCATGACCACCAACCAACTTCTCCATTTTCCATATGCCACACCCACCATTGGGAGGCTCAGATGAGACTGTGTGTCATGGGAAGTGTGGTGTGGAAAGCACAAATCAAGTCCTGTATGGACCCCGCAAGAGTGCCCGTCCTCGATTCCATGTACGGCTGCTGCTTCACTGCCGTGACCCCCAAGGCTAGCGGGTGGTGCCTGCTCTGCGGCTGGACGGCCGCATGTATATTCTCGCTCCAAGGTTGTCCACCATTGAGTAGCACACGAGCAGCAGCTTAATTTATGCGTAGGTGAGGACGGGAATCCGCTTGCAGATGCCGCTCCGTAATGGATCTGCCCAACGCGTTTCGAAGCTCCATATGCTTCTCTTCAGGGGCTTTAACGTGAGAGGCGTGCATGACGGCCAACCAACTTCTCCATTTTCCATATGCCACACCCACCATTGGGAGGCTCAGATGAGACTGTGTGTCATGGGAAGTGTGGTGTGGAAAGCACAAATCAAGTCCTGTATGGACCCCGCAAGAGTGCCCGTCCTCGATTCCATGTACGGCTGCTGCTTCACTGCCGTGACCCCCAAGGCTAGCGGGGTGGTGCCTGCTCTGTGGCTGGACGGCCGCATGTATATTCTCGCTCCAAGGTTGTCCACCATTGAGTAGCACACGAGCAGCAGCTTAATTTATGCGTAGGTGAGGACGGGAATCCTCTTGCAGATGCCGCTCCGTAATGGATCTGCCCAACGCGTTTTGAAGCTCCATATGCTTCTCTTCAGGGGCTTTAACGTGAGCGGCGTGCATGACCGCCAACCAACTTCTCCATTTTCCATATGCCACACCCCCCATTTGGGAGGCTCAGATGAGACTGTGTGTCATGGGAAGTGTGGTGTGGAAAGCACAAATCAAGTCCTGTATGGACCCCACAAGAGTGCCCGTCCTCGATTCCATGTACGGCTGCTGCTTCACTGCCGTGACCCCCAAGGCTAGCGGGGTGGTGCCTGCTCTGCGGCTGGACGGCCGCATGTATATTCTCGCTCCAAAGTTGTCCACCATTGAGTAGCACACGAGCAGCAGCTTAATTTATGCGTAGGTGAGGACGGGAATCCGCTTGCAGATGCCGCTCCATAATGGATCTGCCCAACGCGTTTCGAAGCTGCATATGCTTCTCTTCAGGGGCTTTAACGTGAGCGGCGTGCATGACCGCCAACCAACTTCTCCATTTTCCATATGCCACACCCACCATTGGGAGGCTCAGATGAGACTGTGTGTCATGGGAAGTGTGGTGTGGAAAGCACAAATCAAGTCCTGTATGGACCCCGCAAGAGTGCCCGTCCTCGATTCCATGTACGGCTGCTGCTTCACTGCCGTGACCCCCAAGGCTAGCGGGGTGGTGCCTGCTCTGCGGCTGGACGGCCGCATGTATATTCTCGCTCCAAGGTTGTCCACCATTGAGTAGCACACGAGCAGCAGCTTAATTTATGCGTAGGTGAGGACGGGAATCCGCTTGCAGATGCCGCTCCGTAATGGATCTGCCCAACGCGTTTCGAAGCTCCATATGCTTCTCTTCAGGGGCTTTAACGTGAGCGGCGTGCATGACCGCCAACCAACTTCTCCATTTTCCATATGCCACACCCACCATTGGGAGGCTCAGATGAGACTGTGTGTCATGGGAAGTGTGGTGTTGAAAGCACAAATCAAGTCCTGTATGGACCCCGCAAGAGTGCCCGTCCTCGATTCCATCTACGGCTGCTGCTTCACTGCCGTGACCCCCAAGGCTAGCAGGGTGGTGCCTGCTCTGCGGCTGGACGGCCGCATGTATATTCTCGCTCCAAGGTTGTCCACCATTGAGTAGCACACGAGTAGCAGCTTAATTTATGCATAGATGAGGACGGGAATCCGCTTGCAGATGCCGCTCCGTAATGGATCTGCCCAACGCGTTTCGAAGCTCCATATGCTTCTCTTCAGGGGCTTTAACGTGAGCGGCGTGCATGACCGCCAACCAACTTCTCCATTTTCCATATGCCACACCCACCATTGGGAGGCTCAGATGAGACTGTGTGTCATGGGAAGTGTGGTGTGGAAAGCACAAATCAATCCTGTATGGACCCCGCAAGAGTGCCCGTCCTCGATTCCATTTACGGCTGCTGCTTCACTGCCGTGACCCCCAAGGCTAGCGGGGTGGTGCCTGCTCTGCGAATGGACGGCCGCATGTATATTCTCGCTCCAACGTTGTCCACCATTGAGTAGCACACGAGCAGCAGCTTAATTTATGCGTAGGTGAGGACGGGAATCCGCTTGCAGATGCCGCTCCGTAATGGATCTGCCCAATGCGTTTCGAAGCTCCATATGCTTCTCTTCAGGGGCTTTAACGTGAGAGGCGTGCATGACCGCCAACCAACTTCTCCATTTTCCATATGCCACACCCACCATTGGGAGGCTCAGATGGGACTGTGTGTCATGGGAAGTGTGGTGTGGAAAGCACAAATCAAGTCCTGTATGGACCCCGCAAGAGTGCCCGTCCTCGATTCCATGTACGGCTGCTGCTTCACTGCCGTGACCCCCAAGGCTAGCGGGGTGGTGCCTGCTCTGCGGCTGGACGGCTGCATGTATATTCTCGCTCCAAGGTTGTCCACCATTGAGTAGCACACGAGCAGCAGCTTAATTTATGCGTAGGTGAGGACGGGAATCCGCTTGCAGATGCCGCTCCGTAATGGATCTGCCCAACGCGTTTTGAAGCTTCATATGCTTCTCTTCAGGGGCTTTAACGTGAGCGGCGTGCATGACCGCCAACCAACTTCTCCATTTTCCATATGCCACACCCACCATTGGGAGGCTCAGATGAGACTGTGTGTCATGGGAAGTGTGGTGTGGAAAGCACAAATCAAGTCCTGTATGGACCCCGCAAGAGTGCCCGACCTCGATTCCATGTACGGCTGCTGCTTCACTGCCGTGACCCCCACGGCTAGCGGGGTGGTGCCTGCTCTGCGGCTGGACGGCCGCATGTATATTCTCGCTCCAAGGTTGTCCACCATTGAGTAGCACACGAGCAGCAGCTTAATTTATGCGTAGGTGAGGACGGGAATCCGCTTGCAGATGCCGCTCCGTAATGGATCTGCCCAACGCGTTTCGAAGCTCCATATGCTTCTCTTCAGGGGCTTTAACGTGAGCGGCGTGCATGACGGCCAACCAACTTCTCCATTTTCCATATGCCACACCCACCATTGGGAGGCTCAGATGAGACTGTGTGTCATGGGAAGTGTGGTGTGGAAAGCACAAATCAAGTCCTGTATGGACCCCGCAAGAGTGCCCGTCCTCGATTCCATGTACGGCTGCTGCTTCACTGCCGTGACCCCCAAGGCTAGCGGGGTGGTGCCTGCTCTGCGGCTGGACGGCCGCATGTATATTCTTGCTCCAAGGTTGTCCACCATTGAGTAGCACACGAGCAGCAGCTTAATTTATGCGTAGGTGAGGACGGGAATCCTCTTGCAGATGCCGCTCCGTAATGGATCTGCACAACGCGTTTCGAAGCTCCTATGCTTCTCTTCAGGGGCTTTAACGTGAGCGGCGTGCATGACCGCCAACCAACTTCTCCATTTTCCATATGCCACACCCACCATTGGGAGGCTCAGATGAGACTGTGTGTCATGGGAAGTGTGGTGTGGAAAGCACAAATCAAGTCCTGTATGGACCCCGCAAGAGTGCCCGTCCTCGATTCCATCTACGGCTGCTGCTTCACTGCCGTGACCCCCAAGGCTAGCGGGGTGGTGCCTGCTCTGCGGCTGGACGGCCGCATGTATATTCTCGCTCCAAGGTTGTCCACCATTGAGTAGCACACGAGCAGCAGCTTAATTTATGCGTAGGTGAGGACGGGAATCCGCTTGCAGATGCCGCTCCATAATGGATCTGCCCAACACGTTTCGAAGCTCCATATGCTTCTCTTCAGGGGCTTTAACGTGAGCGGCGTGCATGACCGCCAACCAAATTCTCCATTTTCCATATGCCACACCCACCATTGGGAGGCTCAGATGAGACTGTGTGTCATGGGAAGTGTGGTGTGGAAAGCACAAATCAAGTCCTGTATGGACCCCGCAAGAGTGCCCGTCCTCGATTCCATGTTCGGCTACTGCTTCACTGCCGTGACCCCCAAGGCTAGCGGGGTGGTGCCTGCTCTGCGGCTGGACGGCCGCATGTATATTCTCGCTCCAAGGTTGTCCACCATTGAGTAGCACATGAGCAGCAGCTTAATTTATACGTAGGTGAGGACAGGAATCCGCTTGCAGATGCCGCTCCGTAATGGGTCTGCCCAACGCGTTTCGAAGCTCCATATGCCTCTCTTCAGGGGCTTTAACGTGAGCGGCGTGCATGACCGCCAACCAATTTCTCCATTTTCCATATGCCACACCCACCATTGGGAGGCTCATATGAGACTGTGTGTCATGGGAAGTGTGGTGTGGAAAGCACAAATCAAGTCCTGTAAGGACCCCGCAAGAGTGCCCGTCCTCGATTCCATGTACGGCTGCTGCTTCACTGCCATGGCCCCCAAGGCTAGCGGGGTGGTGCCTGCTCTGCGGCTGGACGGCCGCATGTATATTCTCGCTCCAACGTTGTCCACCATTGAGTAGCACACGAGCAGCAGCTTAATTTATGCGTAGGTGAGGACGGGAATCCGCTTGCAGATGCCGCTCCGTAATGGATCTGCCCAACGCGTTTCGAAGCTCCATATGCTTCTCTTCAGGGGCTTTAACGTGAGCAGGGTGCATGACGGCCAACCAACTTCTCCATTTTCCATATGCCACACCCACCATTGAGAGGCTCAGATGAGACTGTGTGTCATGGGAAGTGTGGTGTGGAAAGCACAAATCAAGTCCGTATGGACCCCGCAAGAGTGCCCGTCCTCGATTCCATGTACGGCTGCTGCTTCACTGCCGTGACCCCCAAGGCTAGCGGGGTGGTGCCTGCTCTGCGGCTGGACGGCCGCATGTATATTCTCGCTCCAAGGTTGTCCACCATTGAGTAGCGCACGAGCAGCAGCTTAATTTATGCGTAGGTGAGGACGGGAATCCGCTTGCAGATGCCGCTCCGTAATGGATCTGCCCAACGCGTTTCAAAGCTCCATATGGTTCTCTTCAGGGGCTTTAACGTGAGCGGCGTGCATGACCGCCAACTAACTTCTCCATTTTCCATATGCCACACCCACCATTGGGAGGCTCAGATGAGACTGTGTGTCATGGGAAGTGTGGTGTGGAAAGCACAAATCAAGTCCTGTATGGACCCCGCAAGAGTGCCTGTCCTCGATTCCATGTACGGCTGCTGCTTCACTGCCGTGACCCCCAAGGCTAGCGGGGTGGTGCCTGCTCTGCGGCTAGATGGCCGCATGTATATTCTCGCTCCAACGTTGTCCACCATTGAGTAGCACACGAGCAGCAGCTTAATTTATGCGTAGGTGAGGACGGGAATCCGCTTGCAGATGCCGCTCCGTAATGGATCTGCCCAACGCGTTTCGAAGCTCCATATGCTTCTCTTCAGAGGCTTTAACGTGAGCGGCGTGCATGACCACCAACCAACTTCTCCATTTTCCATATGCCACACCCACCATTGGGAGGCTCAGATGAGACTGTGTGTCATGGGAAGTGTGGTGTGGAAAGCACAAACCAAGTCCTGTATGGACCCCGCAAGAGTGCCCGTCCTCGATTCCATGTACGGTTGCTGCTTCACTGCCGTGACCCCCAAGGCTAGCGGGTGGTGCCTGCTCTGCGGCTGGACGGCCGCATGTATATTCTCGCTCCAAGGTTGTCCACCATTGAGTAGCACACGAGCAGCAGCTTAATTTATGCGTAGGTGAGGACGGGAATCCGCTTGCAGATGCCGCTCCGTAATGGATCTGCCCAACGCGTTTCGAAGCTCCATATGCTTCTCTTCAGGGGCTTTAACGTGAGAGGAGTGCATGACCGCCAACCAACTTCTCCATTTTCCATATGCCACACCCACCATTGGGAGGCTCCGATGAGACTGTGTGTCATGGGAAGTGTGGTGTGGAAAGCACAAATCAAGTCCTGTATGGACCCCGCAAGAGTGCCCGTCCTCGATTCCATGTACGGCTGCTGCTTCACTGCTGTGACCCCCAAGGCTAGCGGGGTGGTGCCTGCTCTGCGGCTTGACGGCCGCATGTATATTCTCGCTCCAAGGTTGTCCACCATTGAGTAGCACACGAGCAGCAGCTTAATTTATGCATAGGTGAGGACGGGAATCCGCTTGCAGATGCCGCTCCGTAATGGATCTGCCCAACGCGTTTTGAAGCTCCATATGCTTCTCTTCAGGGGCTTTAACGTGAGCGGCGTGCATGACCGCCAACCAACTTCTCCATTTTCCATATGCCACACCCACCATTGGGAGGCTCAGATGAGACTGTGTGTCATGGGAAGTGTGGTGTGGAAAGCACAAATCAAGTCCTGTATGGACCCCGCAAGAGTGCCCGTCCTCGATTCCATGTACGGCTGCTGCTTCACTGCCGTGACCCCCAAGGCTAGCAGGGTGGTGCCTGCTCTGCGGCTGGACGGCCGCATGTATATTCTCGCTCCAAGGTTGTCCACCATTGAGTAGCACACGAGCAGCAGCTTAATTTATGCGTAGGTGAGGACGGGAATCCGCTTGCAGATGCCGCTCCGTAATGGATCTGCCCACCGCGTTTCGAAGCTCCATATGCTTCTCTTCAGGGGCTTTAACGTGAGCGGCGTGCATGACCGCCAACCAACTTCTCCATTTTCCATATGCCACACCCACCATTGGGAGGCTCAGATGAGACTGTGTGTCATGGGAAGTTTGGTGTGGAAAGCACAAATCAAGTCCTGTATGGACCCCGCAAGAGTGCCCGTCCTCAATTCCATGTACGGCTGCTGCTTCACTGCCGTGACCCCCAAGGCTAGCGGGGTGGTGCCTGCTCTGCGGCTGGACGGCCGCATGTATATTCTCGCTCCAAAGTTGTCCACCATTGAGTAGCACACGAGCAGCAGCTTAATTTATGCGTAGGTGAGGACGGGAATCCGCTTGCAGATGCCGCTCCATAATGGATCTGCCCAACGCGTTTCGAAGCTGCATATGCTTCTCTTCAGGGGCTTTAACGTGAGCGGCGTGCATGACCGCCAACCAACTTCTCCATTTTCCATATGCCACACCCACCATCGGGAGGCTCAGATGAGACTGTGTGTCATGGGAAGTGTGGTGTGGAAAGCACAAATCAAGTCCTGTATGGACCCCGCAAGAGTGCCCGTCCTCGATTCCATGTACGGCTGCTGCTTCACTGCCGTGACCCCCAAGGCTAGCGGGGTGGTGCCTGCTCTGCGGCTGGACGGCCGCATGTATATTCTCGCTCCAAGGTTGTCCACCATTGAGTAGCACACGAGCAGCAGCTTAATTTATGCGTAGGTGAGGACGGGAATCCGCTTGCAGATGCCGCTCCGTAATGGATCTGCCCAACGCGTTTCGAAGCTCCATATGCTTCTCTTCAGGGGCTTTAACGTGAGCGGCGTGCATGACCGCCAACCAACTTCTCCATTTTCCATATGCCACACCCACCATTGGGAGGCTCAGATGAGACTGTGTGTCATGGGAAGTGTGGTGTGGAAAGCACAAATCAAGTCCTGTATGGACCCCGCAAGAGTGCCCGTCCTCGATTCCATGTACGGCTGCTGCTTCACTGCCGTGACCCCCAAGGCTAGCGGGTGGTGCCTGCTCTGCGGCTGGACGGCCGCATGTATATTCTCGCTCCAAGGTTGTCCACCATTGAGTAGTGTAGTAAATAGAAGAGACTTCTTGATGGTTGAATCAGTTTAATCCAAGGAGACAGCTTACACAACCACCACGAACAGATGCAGAGATGTAACTGATCTCAACAGAATATTACATTCCCAAGGATCCCTAAGAATCCCCAGGCAATAGAATCAAAACAATTCTGAATGGAACATAGGAAAGGAAGGTACATGGTTAAAGAGAGAGTGGAGCACAGAATGGAATACTACACACCATCCCCCTTAAAAAAACAAAAAAAAACAGGAGAAAAAAAAAAAAAACTTAGAGGTAGTAATCATGTAACTTTACAGGAGTATGTTTTACGCGAATGCTTTTCCTAAGGGAAGAAATATCATCGTTAGGAAATACATGACAAGGTAAGGGAACATTTTCACTAACACAGTCATTGGCATGGCTAGGAGTTGATTCAGTGGTCAAGTTGCCATTGTCAGGCAAGGATGGACTACAGTTGCCAGAAACAGGAACAACACGATCAACAGACTGGTTCTCAGAGTCAAAAGAGTTAAACATGGGAGAAAAAGATGTATCATCTTGATCACACAAAGGCTTAGCAGTGGGACAATCATTGGAGGATGGTGCAGAGAGGGATTCAGCCTTAGAAGAATTTAAACCTTTGCACAGAGAAATCCTTCTAAAATTCCAAATTTTCCCATCCTCAACTCTCACAGCCTTAGAAAATACTTCAATGACCTTGCAAGGGTCCGACCACTTACTCCACTTATTGTCAAAGGCTCTGCCTAATTTTACGCGGACAAGATCACCCACCCTGACTTTCTGACCAGAGTTTTTGGTAGAGAGGAAATTGGTTTTCATTCTTTCCTGGTACTTCAAAACTCTGTCCTTAACACAAGCAGGATCTACAGAGGGATCGACTGGTATCTTAACTTTCATCCACCAAGGCAGAAGTTTGGAACCAGGCTTCCTGCCTCTAAGCAATTCGAAAGGTGAAAACCCTGTGACAGAATTGGGGGAAATTCGGTAAGACAGTAAGGTGGAACGCAGAGTTTTTTTCCAGTCTAGGTTGCTTTTAACAGCCAACTGAATAGACTCTTTGATGACACGGTTAAAGCGTTCCGTCTGACCATTAGCTTGGGGATTATAGTTTGACACCCTTTTGTGCACAATCCCACATCTCTGGATGAATGACGAGAATTCTTTGCTTATGAATTGCGGACCATTATCCGACACTATCTCCGCAGGAATTCCTTCCCTGCAGAAAACCTCATCGAGGAATTGAATAATTTGAGTGGAGCTAACTTTGTCGACAATTTTTAGTTCTGGCCACTTAGAAAAGTAATCGATAAGGACCAGACCAAACACATTTTGCTGAGGAGACAAGTTAAGGGGTCCGATTATGTCAATGCCTAATTTTTTCCAGGGGCAAGAGACAAATTCAATGGGAGAAGTGGCGACAGACAAGGGTTTAACGGTCTTGTCGCTTTTGTCGCAAGGGGAGCATGAGCGGACCCATTTGTCGACCATTCTGTCTACACCAGGCCACCAGTAGAACTCACGTATGCGTCTTTTAGTGCCAGACATGCCCATATGGCCTTCATGGGCCATGGAAATAATTCTTTCTCTCAAAGAGGTGGGAGGAATGATTTTGTCACTACGAAACACAAAACCCTGGTTAAACATGAGTTCGTCATTTACCTTAAAAAAGGAAAGGATGTCCCCAGATAGGTATCGCTCATGAGGCCAACCATATTGTAAGTGCCTGGTTAAGGAAGCCAGATCAGAATCGTTCGCCATAGCTTCCCTCCATTCAATTTCAGAGATGCTGGGAGAAGCACCAGTCGGACCACAGTCGTTGACATCATCGATGTTGGAAACAACATCAAAATCATTATTCCAACTAACGGAAAAAATGGAATTTACTAAAGGCAATCTGGACATGCAGTCAGCGTGCACATTTAACCTTCCGGGGACATATTCAACAGTACATTGAAATTCTTGCAACTTGGCTGCAAGACGTGCTAGGCGTGCTGTTAAGGTCCTGCCACCGCCAGCTGCCAGCATATTGATAAGGGGTTTATGGTCGGTTCTTAAACAAAACCTGGTTCCCCAAAGAAATTGCCTAAAATGTTCAGAGGCCCAGGTGCAAGCTAGTAGCTCTTTTTCAATTGTGGAGTAATTGAACTCAGCGCCCCGCAAGGTTCTTGAAGCATATGACACAACGTACTCTTCACCTTTGTCCTTTTGCATCAAGACTGAACCTAAACCAACATTGCTCGCATCAACACACACAATGCATTCTTTTTCTAGATCAAAAGGTCTTAGGAAGGGAGCACTAATGATTTCTTGTTTAAGCAACTCAAAAGCACGTTGCTGATCGCTATTCCACACAAATTTCACATCTTTCTTCAATAACACTCTGAGAGGGTGAACCTTGGAAGCATAATCTTTGACAAATTTACTATAAAATTCTGTGAGACCTAGAAAGGAAACAAGTTGGTCTTTGTTCAAAGGAGCAGGAGCTTCAGATATACTCTTGATGTGATTAAGTTTAGGTTTGATTCCCAGGGCTGAAATCTCATGGCCGAGGTATTCAACCTGACTTTGTCTGAATTTGCATTTTGATAATTTAAGGGTGAGACCAAAATCTTGTACACTTTTTAAAACTTTAGCCAAATTTTTATCATGCTCCTCAAAGTCTTTTCCATGTACCAGGATGTCGTCCTGGAAGGCGATAGCACCTTCGCACCCTTCCAGAAGTGTCTTCATGAGGCGTTGGAATACAGACGCTGCACTAGCTAGACCAAAGGGCATACGACAGTACTGAAATAAACCTTCAGGGGTAATAAAAGTGGTTAAGAATTTAGAGTCTTCGTGTAAGATTACCTGATGGTAGGCGCTGGTGAGGTCAAGTGTGGAGAACACACAGGCGCCAGATAGAGTGGAAATGAGCTCATGTATGTTGGGTAAGGGATGTCTGTCAATCCAGATCTCCTTGTTTAAGCTGCGGAGATCTACACACAAACGAAGCTCACCGTTGCTTTTAAGGGATAAAACAACGGGCGAAACCCATGGGGATGACTCAACCGGTTCAATGATTTTTTTTGAAACTAAGTCAGATAAAATTAACTTTAATTTATCACGGTAAGCCAAGGGCACATTTCTGACTCTATGTCGGACAGGAACAGCTGATTCTTTGAGGATAATGCGGTGTTTGAAATTAGCGAAAACACCCAAGTTGTCATTAAAGATACATGGAAAGTCTTTTTTTAATTGGGAAGTGAAGTCATTTTCCGGAGAAACCACATATACAGGAGGGGAGGCATTGGGATCAAGTTTGATCCCTAAGTCAAACTGATGGGGCCAGCATAAGATAGATGCTCCTTTCGAGGAGACGTAAACCTTCCCCCTGATAGTTCTATCTTTAAACCTGATCTCTGCCCACATAAAACCTTCAAGGCTTATCTTCTTCCCTGTATACCCTCCGGGATGTATATCGGGTGGTGACAGTTCTCTTGGGGACCAAAACTTGTCGAAAACATCTTTGCCTATTATGGTATACCAAGCACATGAGTCAATGAGCATGGAGATTTCTACACCATTAATAAGAATGATGTCACTGGGAAAACCTTTGCACTCGGTATCACCAACACACAACATCGTGTTAATTTCAGAAGGTTGTTCACAGTCATCATACTCGTCCTGTGATAAAAAATTAACTTTCTGCATGGATTTGCACATTTTTGTGAAATGACCTGACTTTTTGCATTTGACACAAATTTTGTTCCAAGCGGGACACCCTTTGTAATTTCCCACGTGGTCATTGGCGCCACATCTATAACAAATTATAGGGGACCTTCTTTGAAAAGATCTGTTGTCCCTGCTAAAGTTATCCTTTCTGGTGAAATTGGAATTAGGTTTTCTATAATTAGGGGGATTCCTGACTAATGAAACCTCAGGAATAGTTACTTTAGTTTTGACATCATGGCCTCTTATTTCGTTAACGAACAATTCCGATTGCTCAATTCCTTTTGCAATGTTGAGGACGGCGTTAAGAGAGGTCTCAGTGCCCATCCACAACCGTTCCTGTATCTTTTTACTTTTAGTACGCATCATTATTTGGTCCCTTAACACTTGGTCAAAATCAATGGATTCAAAAGAACAAGAACTAGCTAGAGTGCGTAGAGCAGCTACATATGTTTCTATAGATTCATCTTCTTTTTGAATTCTAGAGTAAAATTTAAAACGTTCCATCACAGTGTTGATTTTTCTACCAAATCTGATGCTTAATTGCTTGACAACAACCTCAAAAACATTTACATCACCGGAACCAGAATTGTCAATAGGTGGAAGACTTTCTAGTTCTTTAAGACCAGCGCCACCTAGACAATTTTTAAGTAAGGCAAGTTTCCTTTTAGGGGAACAGCCGTCTTCTTCTACCACATCAACATAAGCTAAAAAGGTAGGATACCAAAGATCCCATTCTACTTTGGGATCACCAGCAGAGGGTAGAAAATGTGCAGGTGAAATTATGTTATTTGACATTTTTCCTATGAAAAGGTATTACAAAAAAAATAGATAAAGGAAAATGTAAATAAAGGTCACAGTTATTAGGCTGGGTAAATTGTCAAAATACAGTATATAGCAATAGCATCAAAATTTGAGGTACCTTCTCTGTAAATAAAGATGTTAAAAACGATTTCCACGTGCTTGAAACCGCAACCAGGAAATAGATTACGAAGTACAGTGCTCAGGGATATACAGATAACTGTGGAAAATATCGATGTAGTGGAGTTAAATTACCTAAATGATTGTAGCGTTACACAGAAATGAATAAAGAAAATAATAAAAAAAAACGGGACTCGGATCGGAGTCTGTTGCCATGGCAATTTCAAAATGGCCGCTGGAACGCAACGCTGTGCGTCGGAGGACGCTGTCGATGACGTAGGTGCACACGGAGGCAGCGTGTGAGAATAATGCGTCCGTTCCGGAAGAGTGATGACAGGATTCTGGTAGCGAGTGGAGTGCACGCGGAGATATAGGTGAGTCTCGTGTGTCTTCTTTTTTTTTAAAAGATGCGCTTCAGTAAAGAATCGTAGAAAATGTCACTAGTTCCGCTAAAACGCTGGTAGAAAAGAAAGTTTCACACGGAGACAGACCAAAGCAAATGCAAGATAAAATCCTCTAGAATGTGAGCGAGGATCGCTCAAATTCCCAAATTTAGAAGCATACAACGTGGAGAAACAGCCGCAGGTGCAATCAAGGCACGTAATATAGGGAATACTGCCGCTGGTGTTATAGTTTAACACATATAAAGCTTTAAAACAGTACCTTAAAGAGGATCCACACTGTAGGCGGTGAACGCTGTCTCAACTGGATTTTCTTTTTTTTTTTTTGAAGAAAAAAAATAAATGAAGAATAACACGGGTCCTGTTGAGCTTCAGGCTTAATATCCCGATCGTCGCCAGAATATGTAGTAAATAGAAGAGACTTCTTGATGGTTGAATCAGTTTAATCCAAGGAGACAGCTTACACAACCACCACGAACAGATGCAGAGATGTAACTGATCTCAACAGAATATTACATTCCCAAGGATCCCTAAGAATCCCCAGGCAATAGAATCAAAACAATTCTGAATGGAACATAGGAAAGGAAGGTACATGGTTAAAGAGAGAGTGGAGCACAGAATGGAATACTACAAGTAGCACACGAGCAGCAGCTTAATTTATGCGTAGGTGAGGACGGGAATCCGCTTGCAGATGCCGCTCCGTAATGGATCTGCCCAACGCGTTTCGAAGCTCCATATGCTTCTCTTCAGGGGCTTTAACGTGAGAGGCGTGCATGACCGCCAACCAACTTCTCCATTTTCCATATGCCACACCCACCATTGGGAGGCTCAGATGAGACTGTGTGTCATGGGAAGTGTGGTGTGGAAAGCACAAATCAAGTCCTGTATGGACCCCGCAAGAGTGCCCGTCCTCGATTCCATGTACGGCTGCTGCTTCACTTCTGTGACCCCCAAGGCTAGCGGGGTGGTGCCTGCTCTGCGGCTGGACGGCCGCATGTATATTCTCGCTCCAAGGTTGTCCACCATTGAGTAGCACACGAGCAGCAGCTTAATTTATGCGTAGGTGAGGACGGGAATCCGCTTGCAGATGCCGCTCCGTAATGGATCTGCCCAACGCGTTTTGAAGCTCCATCTGCTTCTCTTCAGGGGCTTTAACGTGAGCGGCGTGCATGACCGCCAACCAACTTCTCCATTTTCCATATGCCACACCCACCATTGGGAGGCTCAGATGAGACTGTGTGTCATGGGAAGTGTGGTGTGGAAAGCACAAATCAAGTCCTGTATGGACCCCGCAAGAGTGCCCGTCCTCGATTCCATGTACGGCTGCTGCTTCACTGCCGTGACCCCCAAGGCTAGCAGGGTGGTGCCTGCTCTGCGGCTGGACGGCCGCATGTATATTCTCGCTCCAAGGTTGTCCACCATTGAGTAGCACACGAGCAGCAGCTTAATTTATGCGTAGGTGAGGACGGGAATCCGCTTGCAGATGCCGCTCCGTAATGGATCTGCCCACCGCGTTTCGAAGCTCCATATGCTTCTCTTCAGGGGCTTTAACGTGAGCGGCGTGCATGACCGCAAACCAACTTCTCCATTTTCCATATGCCACACCCACCATTGGGAGGCTCAGATGAGACTGTGTGTCATGGGAAGTGTGGTGTGGAAAGCACAAATCAAGTCCTGTATGGACCCCGCAAGAGTGCCCGTCCTCAATTCCATGTACGGCTGCTGCTTCACTGCCGTGACCCCCAAGGCTAGCGGGGTGGTGCCTGCTCTGCGGCTGGACGGCCGCATGTATATTCTCGCTCCAAAGTTGTCCACCATTGAGTAGCACACGAGCAGCAGCTTAATTTATGCGTAGGTGAGGACGGGAATCCGCTTGCAGATGCCGCTCCATAATGGATCTGCCCAACGCGTTTCGAAGCTGCATATGCTTCTCTTCAGGGGCTTTAACGTGAGCGGCGTGCATGACCGCCAACCAACTTCTCCATTTTCCATATGCCACACCCACCATTGGGAGGCTCAGATGAGACTGTGTGTCATGGGAAGTGTGGTGTGGAAAGCACAAATCAAGTCCTGTATGGACCCCGCAAGAGTGCCCGTCCTCGATTCCATGTATGGCTGCTGCTTCACTGCCGTGACCCCCAAGGCTAGCGGGGTGGTGCCTGCTCTGCGGCTGGACGGCCGCATGTATATTCTCGCTCCAAGGTTGTCCACCATTGAGTAGCACACGAGCAGCAGCTTAATTTATGCGTAGGTGAGGACGGGAATCCGCTTGCAGATGCCGCTCCGTAATGGATCTGCCCAACGCGTTTCGAAGCTCCATATGCTTCTCTTCAGGGGCTTTAACGTGAGCGGCGTGCATGACCGCCAACCAACTTCTCCATTTTCCATATGCCACACCCACCATTGGGAGGCTCAGATGAGACTGTGTGTCATGGGAAGTGTGGTGTGGAAAGCACAAATCAAGTCCTGTATGGACCCCGCAAGAGTGCCCGTCCTCGATTCCATCTACGGCTGCTGCTTCACTGCCGTGACCCCCAAGGCTAGCGGGGTGGTGCCTGCTCTGCGGCTGGACGGCCGCATGTATATTCTCGCTCCAAGGTTGTCCACCATTGAGTAGCACACGAGCAGCAGCTTAATTTATGCGTAGGTGAGGACGGGAATCCGCTTGCAGATGCCGCTCCATAATGGATCTGCCCAACGCGTTTCGAAGCTCCATATGCTTCTCTTCAGGGGCTTTAACGTGAGCGGCGTGCATGACCGCCAACCAAATTCTCCATTTTCCATATGCCACACCCACCATTGGGAGGCTCAGATGAGACTGTGTGTCATGGGAAGTGTGGTGTGGAAAGCACAAATCAAGTCCTGTATGGACCCCGCAAGAGTGCCCGTCCTCGATTCCATGTACGGCTGCTGCTTCACTGCCGTGACCCTCAAGGCTAGCGGGGTGGTACCTGCTCTGCGGCTGGACGGCCGCATGTATATTCTCGCTCCAAGGTTGTCCACCATTGAGTAGCACATGAGTAGCAGCTTAATTTATGCATAGGTGAGGACAGGAATCCGCTTGCAGATGCCGCTCCGTAATGGATCTGCCCAACGCGTTTCGAAGCTCCATATGCTTCTCTTCAGGGGCTTTAACGTGAGCGGCGTGCATGACCGCCAACCAATTTCTCCATTTTCCATATGCCACACCCACCATTGGGAGGCTCAGATGAGACTGTGTGTCATGGGAAGTGTGGTGTGGAAAGCACAAATCAAGTCCTGTATGGACCACGCAAGAGTGCCCATCATCGATTCCATGTACGGCTGCTGCTTCACTGCCGTGACCCCCAAGGCTAGCGGGGTGGTGCCTGCTTTGCGGCTGGACGGCTGCATGTATATTCTCGCTCCAAGGTTGTCCACCATTGAGTAGCACACGAGCAGCAGCTTAATTTATGCGTATGTGAGGACGGGAATCCGCTTGCAGATGCCGCTCCGTAATGGATCTGCCCAACGCGTTTCGAAGCTCCATATGCTTCTCTTCAGGGGCTTTAACTTGAGCGGCGTGCATGACCGCCAACCAACTTCTCCATTTTCCATATGCCACACCCACCCTTGGGAGGCTCAGATGAGACTGTGTGTCATGGGAAGTGTGGTGTGGAAAGCACAAATCAAGTCCTGTATGGACCCCGCAAGAGTGCCCGTCCTCGATTCCATGTACGGCTGCTGCTTCACTGCCGTGACCCCCAAGGCTAGCGGGGTGGTGCCTGCTCTGGGGCTGGACGGACGCATTTATATTCTCGCTCCAAGGTTGTCCACCATTGAGTAGCACACGAGCAGCAGCTTAATTTATGCGTAGGTGAGGACGGGAATCCGCTTGCAGATGCCGCTCCGCAATGGATCTGCCCAATGCGTTTCGAAGCTCCATATGCTTCTCTTCAGGGGCTTTAACGTGAGCGGCGTGCATGACCGCCAACCAACTTCTCCATTTTCCATATGCCACACCCACCATTAGGAGGCTCAGATGAGACTGTGTGTCATGGGAAGTGTGGTGTGGAAAGCACAAATCAAGTCCTGTATGGATCCCGCAAGAGTGCCTGTCCTCGATTCCATGTACGGCTGCTGCTTCACTGCCGTGACCCCCAAGGCTATCGAGGTGGTGCCTGCTCTGCGGCTGGACGGCCGCATGTATATTCTCGCTCCAAGGTTGTCCACCATTGAGTAGTACACGAGCAGCAGCTTAATTTATGCGTAGGTGAGGACAGGAATCCGCTTGCAGATGCCGCTCCGTAATGGATCTGCCCAACGCGTTTCGAAGCTCCATATGCTTCCCTTCAGGGGCTTTAACGTGAGCGGTGTGCATGACCGCCAACCAACTTCTCCATTTTCCATATGCCTCACCCACCATTGGGAGGCTCAGATGAGACTGTGTGTCATGGGAAGTGTGGTGTGGAAAGCACAAATCAAGTCCTGTATGGACCCCGCAAGAGTGCCCGTCCTCGATTCCATGTACGGCTGCTGCTTCACTGCCGTGACCCCCAAGGCTAGCAGGGTGGTGCCTGCTCTGCGGCTGGACGGCCGCATGTATATTCTCGTTCCAAGGTTGTCCACCATTGAGTAGCACATGAGCAGCAGCTTAATTTATGCGTAGGTGAGGACAGGAATCCGCTTGCAGATGCCGCTCCATAATGGATCTGCCCAACGCGTTTCGAAGCTGCATATGCTTCTCTTCAGGGGCTTTAACGTGAGCAGCGTGCATGACTGCCAACCAACTTCTCCATTTTCCATATGCCACACCCACCATTGGGAGGCTCAGATGAGACTGTGTGTCATGGGAAGTGTGGTGTGGAAAGCGCAAATCAAGTCCTGTATGGACCCCGCAAGAGTGCCCGTCCTTGATTCCATGTACGGCTGCTGCTTCACTGCCGTGACCCCCAAGGCTAGCGGGGTGGTGCCTGCTCTGCGGCTGGACGGCCGCATGTATATTCTCGCTCCAAGGTTGTCCACCATTGAGTAGCACACGAGCAGCAGCTTAATTTATGCATAGGTTAGGACGGGAATCCGCTTGCAGATGCCGCTCCGTAATGGATCTGCCCAACGCGTTTCGAAGCTCCATATGCTTCTCTTCAGGGGCTTTAACGTGAGCGGCGTGCATGACCGCCAACCAACTTCTCCATTTTCCATATGCCACACCCACCATTGGGAGGCTCAGATATATATATATATATATATGCGGTGAAACTCTTCAGCTTTGTAATCCCTTTCCCGTGGGGCACAAAAGAAAGAGCACGGACCACCAAGTGCAAATCCTTCGATTTATTTTTCCATTTCAGACCAAGGTACAGCAAGATGGGGCAGCCATTACGCGTTTCATCCCAAACGTGGGACTTGATATATATATATATATATATATATATATATATATATATATATATATATATATATATAGAGATATATATATATATATATATATATATATATATATATATATATATATATATATATATCAAGGCTTGAAGTTGTCCACCTTTGAGTAGCACAAGAACAGCAGCTTGGTTTATGTATAGGTGAGGATGGGGATCCACTCGTAGACGCCGCTCCATACGGGATCTGCCAGACACGTTTCGAAGCTCCATCTGCTTCTCTTCAGGGGCTTTAACGGAAGCGGTGTGCGCAACCGCCGACCCACTTCCCCATTTTATGTATAACACTCCCACCGATGGGAGGCTCAAATGAGATTGTGCATTCTGGGAAGTGTGGTCCGGGAAGCACACAATCAAGTCCTGTATGGACTCCACAAGTTGGCCCGTCCTATATTCCAAGCACGACTGCTGCTTCACATTAGAGACCCCCAGGGTACCGGGGTGGTGCATACTCCGCGGCTGGACGGCCGCGTATAAATCAATGCTCGAAGGTGTCCACCTTTGAGTAGCACGCGAACAGCCGCTTGGTTTATGTATAGGTGAGGACGGGGATCCACTCGTAGACGCCGCTCCGTAAGGGATTTGCCCGACGCGTTTCGAAGCTCCATCTGCTTCTCTTCAGGGGCTTTAACGGAAGCGGTGTGCGCAACCGCCGACCCACTTCCCTGTATTATGTATAACACACCCACCGATGGGAGGCTCAAATGAGACTGTGCATTCTGGGAAGTGTGGTTCGGGAAGCACACAATCAAGTCCTGCATGGACTCCACAAGTGGGCCCGTCCTCGATTCCAAGTACGACTGCTGCTTCACATTAGTGACCCCCAGGGTACCGAGGTGGTGCATACTCCGGGGCTGGACGGGCGCATATAAATCAATGCTCGAAGGTGTCCACCTTTGAGTAGCACGTGAACAGCCGCTCGGTTTATGTATAGGTGAGGAGGGGGATCCACTGGTAGACGCCGCTCCGTACGGGATCTGTTCGACGCGTTTCGAAGCTCCATCTGCATCTCTTCAGGTGCTTTAACGGAAGCGGTCTGCGCAACCGCCGACCCACTTCCCCATTTTATGTATAACACACCCACCGATGGGAGGCTCAAATGAGACTGTGCATTCTGGGAAGTGTGGTCCGGGAAGCACACAATCAAGTCCTGTATGGACTCCACAAGTGGGCCCGTCCTCGATTCCAAGTACGACTGCTACTTCATATAAGTGACCCCCAGGGTACCGGGGTGGTGCATACTCCACGGCTGGACAGCCACGTATAAATCAATGCTCGAAGGTGTCCACCTTTGAGTGGCACGCGAACAGCAGCTTGGTTTATGTATAGGTGAGGACGGGGATCCACTCGTAGATGCCGCTCCGTACGGTATCTGCCCGACGCGTTTTAAAGCTCCATCTGCTTCTCTTCAGGGGCTTTAACGGAAGCGGTGTGCGCAACCGCCGACCCACTTCCCCATTTTATGTATAACACACCCACCGATGAGAGGCTCAAATGAGACTGTGCATTCTGGGAAGTGTGGTCCGGGAAGCACACAATCAAGTCCTGTATTGACTCCACAAGTGGGCCCGTCCTCGATTCCAAGTACGACTGCTGCTTCACATTAGTGACCCCCAGGGTACCGGGGTGGTGCATACTCCGCGGCTGGACGGCCGCGTATAAATCAATGCTCGAAGGTGTCCACATTTGAATAGCACGCGAACAGCAGCTTGGTTTATGTCTAGGTGAGGACGGGGATCCACTCGTAGACGCCGCTCCGTACAGGATCTGCCCGACGCGTTTCAAAGCTCCATCTGCCTCTCTTCAGGGGCTTTAACGGAAGCGGTGTGTGCAACCACCGACCCACTTCTCCATTTTATGTATAACACACCCACCGATGGGAGGCTCAAATAAGACTGTGCATTCTGGGAAGTGTGGTCCGGGAAGCACACAATCAAGTCCTGTATGGACTCCACAAGTAGGCCCGTCCTCGATTTCAAGTACGACTGCTGCTTCACATTAGTGACCCCCAGGGTACCGGGGTGGTGCATACTCCGCGGCTGGACGGCCGCGTATAAATCAATGCTCGAAGGTGTCCACCTTTGAATAGCACGCGAACAGCAGCTTGGTTTATGTATAGGTGAGGATGGGGATCCACTCGTAGACGCCGCTCCGTACAGGATCTGCCCGACGCGTTTCGAAGCTCCATCTGCCTCTCTTCAGGGGCTTTAATGGAAGCGGTGTGCGCAACCTCCGACCCCCTTCCCCATTTTATGTATAACACACCCACCGATGAGAGGCTCAAATGAGACTGTGCATTCTGGGAAGTGTGGTCCGGGAAGCACACAATCAAGTCCTGTATGGACTCCACAAGTGGGCCCGTCCTCGATTCCAAGTACGACTGCTGCTTCACATTAGTGACCCCCAGGGTACCGGGGTGGTGCATACTCCGCGGCTGGACGGCCGCGTATAAATCAATGCTCGAAGGTGTCCACCTTTGAATAGCACGCGAACAGCAGCTTGGTTTATGTATAGGTGAGGACGGGGATCCACTCGTAGACGCCGCTCCGTACAGGATCTGCCCGACGCGTTTCGAAGCTCCATCTGCCTCTCTTCAGGGGCTTTAACGGAAGCGGTGTGTGCAACCACCGACCCACTTCTCCATTTTATGTATAACACACCCACCGATGGGAGTCTCAAATAAGACTGTGCATTCTGGGAAGTGTGGTCCGGGAAGCACACAATCAAGTCCTGTATGGACTCCACAAGTGGGCCCGTCCTCGATTTCAAGTACGACTGCTGCTTCACATTAGTGACCCCCAGGGTACCGGGGTGGTGCATACTCCGCGGCTGGACGGCCGCTTATAAATCAATGCTCGAAGGTGTCCACCTTTGAGTAGCACGCCAACAGCAGCTTGGTTTATGTATAGGTGAGGACGGCAAACCACTCGTAGACGCCGCTCCGTACAGGATCAACCCAACGCGTTTCGAAGCTCCATCTGCTTCTCTTCAGGGGCTTTAACGGAAGCGGTGTGCGCAACCGACCCACTTCCCCATTTTATGTGTGGGTGTGTTATACATAAAATGGGGAAGTGGGTTGGCGGTTGCGCACACCGCTTCCGTTAAAGCCCCTGAAGAGAAGCAGATCCCCGTCCTCACCTATACATAAACAAAGCTGCTGTTCGCGTGCTACTCAAAGGTGGACACCTTGAAGCATTGAGATATATATATATATATATATATATATATATATATATATATATATATATATATATATATATATATATATATAGATTGATATATATAGATAGATATATATAGATAGATATATATATAGCCACACGATCCAACCAATATAGGTCAAGAAAACGGCAAGCACTCCGATGTAAGAGATGTTTCTTAAAGTTTATTCATTTTCCAAACCCCCCTTCACCCCTGACAGACGCGTTTTGCAAGTTAGCTTCGTCAGTGTCAGTTTGTGCAAATATACAAAAGCCATTTTAAACCCTCCGCTTTGTTTCATTTCATCGACATAGATGATGGTACATTTCATGGAAACGGCGGCCATCTTGTAGTGTAGTATTACAAGTGTTGTGTCTTAGTTCAAATGGCTTCGATAAAGTGCTCAAGTGCAAATTAAAATAGTTGACTTTGACAAACTTTACATTGATCTTGTGCACACTGTAATACTGTATCAAATTATCACTTCATATATATACATTTCGAAAAAGAGGTCTTTCATAGTTTTCAAGACTAGTTGTGTAGGGGTGTATCCCCTGGTTTAACGTGGAATATTCACAATTCAACATTATGTCCCGAAATTATATATAATACAGATATTTACATATTGGCATGGCCGTCGCCAGGGATTCAAGACTGTTTGTGTAGGGGTATATATTCCATTGGAATCTTCTCACCTCGCTCCTTGTGATAGAAGTTATGGCACAGCAACAGGTAAGTTTTTAAACAAAAGTATTTATTTACACACCATGTGCAAAATTCCCGTAGCACTATCTACCTTGATCACCGTAGATAGTGCTACCGGAACGCGTTGGTCAAACCTATGCTAGGCTTTAATGGATTTGAAAATAAATTAACTTTCAGGAAGAATTCGGCTGGTGTTGCGGCTTTATTGTCTTCTGAAAGACGTTGTTGTTTAAATATATATATATATATCATCTACAAATTATATATATATATATATATATATATATATATATATATATATATATATATATTGTATTTTATAATATCCCTAAAACCCCAAAATGACCTGTGTACCCCAGTAACCATACCCCCTAAATTAAAAAATTACCCTTACCACCCCCCTACCCATACTCTCAAACCCTTAAATTACCCTTGACACCCCAAAACCCAAACCTACCCTGAACCCCCAACTTACCCCTATGCCCCAAAACCCATAGAAACCCTGAACCCTAAAATTACCCTGTGCACCACAAAACCCAAATCCACCCTGAACCTTATTAAAATGACCCTTAACACCCCAAAACTCAAACTCACCCTGAACCCTAAAATTAACCTTCGCACCCCAAAACCCAAATCAACCCTGAAACCTAAAAATTACCCATGGCACCCCAAACCCCATACCCACCCTGAACCCTAAAATTACTCTTTGTACCCCAATACCCAAACCCACCCTGAACACTAAAATGACTCTTAGCACCCCAAAACCAAATCCCACCCTGAACACAAAAATTAACCTTGGCACTCCAAACCCTACCCCCACAGTGAACCCTAAAATTAACCTTGGTACCCCAAAACCTATACCCCAATACCCCAAAACCCAAACCCATTCTAAACTCTATACTCACCATATACTTACATGTAAAACACATATACCTTTACCATTCATGTCTTTACAACAAAATTTGTTGTAAAGGCATGCGTGATGAAGGCAAAAGCAATGTAAAGCCATGCTTTGTAATCGCATTGCGATGTAATGGTGCTTGCGTTGTGTTGGCATGCGTTGTAATGGCATGCGTTGTATTGAATTACTTGTAATGACTGTTTCCCGACTGGAACTAACACTAAGATGCTAGACTCCTTTTGGCCCCTTCTCACTTGTCTGCCATGTCACTACTGATCTTCTCTCATTGTGGACTGCGCAATGTAGAGACAATGCTCTACTGAGATATATGTCAGAACACTTTGCTTTACGGTGTCCTGGTCTCATAAAATGAAACTATTGATGGCATGAGCGGAGCCCTAACAGCTGTGTGCCCCTAATATTCATAAGCCATGAAGTGAGCTCAACTGGTTAGCAGTGACAGGTTAACCCTTGACTCAGCTAAATATACAACCAAGCAGTGTGTTGGCCTGTATTAAACACAACTAGGCCTTGGAATGAAAAATACATGTTAAGACTACACTGTGTTTGTTGAATTGTCTTGGAGATGTCTTGTCTATCCCTACTGAGATGTTTAAATCTACTACAAGTATTGAAGGGCTTCAAATGTCTAGTAACCAACTTTAACTCCACACAATACTAATCTCTACCTATTTTGTTTCATTACAGGTTCCTATTAACTTTGCCACAAACAGCATGGATGTAGATAGCTCACTTCATCCAATAACAATGTACTCTATTTCTCATCAGGTCGATCTACCATTCACCCGAGGAGGAACCCTCAGTGATGACAACACTACTGCAGATGTAGACATTGATGATGGTCCTGGCCAATGTGGTCAGCCTGGGCAGACAGAAACAGTGAGGCTCACTGTGCCCACAACAACACCTTCCTCCACAGGTTGAACAACACAGCTAACCACTGCATCCCAAATCGGTGTACCTAGCACAGTCACTACCACCCTGTGCCACCCAGTGTTAAATTATGCGGTGGCTATCACCACTGCAATTCATGGAGAAGCCAGGACCCAGTGGCGGGGGGTGCAGTCTGTGCCAAGGGCATGGGCATGTGGGGGTAGGTGTTGTGGGAGGGTAACTGTGGGCCCACAGAATGATGCCACCACGGACACCCAGGCTGCCATCAGACAAGTCCTGAGAGTCTACCATGACTCCTAAAGTGTGATTGGCCAGGTATGGACCAAACTCCGGGAAACTAAGAAGCTGCAGAGGAGCACATACCAGGAGGTTGCCTGCATACATACCGAGGTGGCCGCATACACACCGAGGTAGCAGGCATCAACACCCCCTTTTGCAGGGCTTTTCCAACTGCATCTACCCCTTACGATGGTCAACATCTGCCACAGCCACTGGAAGGATGCCCTGTCAGAGGACGGAACGCCTGCACGAGCCCCTGTCTCAGCAGACCCGGACACCCATCTGTCAGAAAGAGGGGATGTCCACACAAGACTACAGGAGGTGGGAACGTCAAGAAGCCCACCACCACCAGTAAGAAACCTTACCCCGATTGTCCGCCTGTGTGTGCTACAGATTTACATTGTGGACTATTCTTTCCCACTTTTCCATAGCTGATGGGAGGAGCACATTAGACTGGACTCTAGACAATTTGGACTCTACTACATTGCTTTCATCCACCGTGACAGAAGACTTTACTTTTTGTTGTCACTGTTTTGGATTGGATTGTAAGTGCATTTATATAGCGATTACTACCCATGAACAGGCGTCTATAATATTTTTGTAAATTTTACATCTTATCCTTGTTCACTTATTAAAAACACACATCACCAAATCATTGGCTCCTTTTGTAATTCTCACATTTAACATTGTGAATGTTCTAGCATGTCAACTTTGCAATATCAAAACAAGGAATACCGTGAAGCATGGTTATGTAGTATGTAAACAATGTTCAACTCAGGATCACTACCATGTTACAACAACATACACATACAAGTGTCTGGGCTGATAACATCTTTATTGCATTGCTCAAATCATTATAGGTTGACATGATGTCAGAAACATTGCAAATAAGACGTGACTCATTTACTCTGTGTCAGTGATCACATAATCACTTGCAGACTTTCACAACATGGAAGGAGGGGATACATCTCACAATATCCTACACATTAGGCAACAACAATTTAGGTCCACATTATCAGCTGGAGCCATGTAGCCTACCTCACAAAAGGAATCCTTCATCAAATAAAGAAATAAACAGACAGTTGTCGGCACAAACCACAGGGTCATTTCAATCCAGTGTTGCTTGCATTTGCTGGAATTTCGCAAACTATTGTCAGTGATGTGTCACAATCACTTTGGCCCATAATGAGGAGACAAGTAAAAAAGCTACATATAGTTCATATACAATGAGGAGTTAGCCAATGTGAAGGCAGTGTATGATGAATTGGGCCAAACACAGCATTGTGTTGGATCACATGATGGCACACATATTGCATTAGAACCAACACACCACAAGTCCAATGCAAACCACATAGCTTCCATCTTATCGCTGTGCAAGCTGTCTTGGTACTGGCTTTGTTTACCCAAACTCTGTGCCTGACATTCCCAGGACCAATCCATGTCCACTTAGTATGTCTGAACAGCATCATATACCTGCTAATGTCACAACTCTAAAATGTTCAAATGAAGATGCCATAGTGAAGGATTGTAAAGCAGACCAACACAGAGAGGGATTAGGTAAGCAACCATATAAGTAGCTCCAAATTTATTGTCAACTCCTAGGGAACACAGTATCAGGCATCATTTAGTGCTGAATAAAGCTACACTTACAGAACAAACACCTTTCCGAAGATGTTGCCAGACCCATATACTCCTAGTATGTAGCATTAACATCCGCCTCACAACATCACTACTGAGGTACTGGGTTTTTCAGAACCGGTACTGATCCGGTAACCCAGCGGTGTCAGGGATAACACCCGTAGACCTCGAGTACTTTCCTGATTCAGACCACAGAAACACGAGTCTTCTAGGTGAAGTCAAGGATCAAATTTATTGGCTGCAACCAGGTAACAAGCGTCCTAGAAGTACAACAGCATGTATGTTCTCAGGAGACTGCTCAAAAATACAAAGCCTGGTCTCTTCTTTTATACATCTTTTTAGGCTTCAGGCAACATTCTTGAGTTTACGGTGCAAACATTCTAGAATTTACAGTGGGCTATTCACATATTTTCATTTACAAGAGAAAAAGCAGAGTCATGGTGACATGTATACATTTAGTGTGTCCAGTTCGTGATCAATTATCCGGCCAGGCCCCAACATTTCCATCAGATATCGGTGTACCCTCAATAAAACCGGGCTCCTCCTCATCATAAAAGAAAAGAAAAGAAAAGAGCAGACCGAGGTGTGAGCAAGATTTGGGCAGGGTGTGTGTGCGATGTATGCGATTTATGGCCTGTTGTGTGTTGATGCTATCTCGTTCGGCCACTGGGAGAGGAACTGACCAAACAGGTTTGGCTTGGGGCGATGGCTTCAGCTTGGCCAGGTCACAGGGAAATCGATTAAGGTGTACGTGTCCTTGATATCAAATTCAGCTGCAGTTGCAAGCCTATGTGAAGGGCAACATATAAGATGGGTGCCAAAACGCAAAATGGCGGACAAGGGTTCAGAAACAAAAATGACGATTTAGTGGTGAAATCGTTACCTGATTGTGACGCAAATGCTTGTGCACAATGTACTAGTCATTATCGGTATTTTGGCATAAAAATCGTCAAAATACGACAAAGTTTATTTCACGGGTTTCAGAAATTTTCAGGAACTACAAACCCTACTTTTGCCCTAACATAGGCAATTAAACCTAATCTCATGCTAGTCTGAGTCCAGGTCGATATTCCTAAAGTCATTGAGGTGTTGCTGCAGCATCATTCTGGTGCTTAGTTCGTTTTGTGACACAGGCTTCCTTACAAATGATGTAGCACAGAGGCCACATATTGCAGGAGTGCACTGCACACATAGACAAAACAGGAAGAGAATGGTTAGAAGAATCCCAACGACCATCAGAATTTTCCATCCCCAGCCAGATATCAGTTCCCAGAACCATCCCATGAGAGACCAATCTCCTTTATCTACATGAATCGATTCAGAAATCTTATGCAGTTTGGAGATGGCCTTGTACACTGTTGGAGCGTTATCTGGAATAAATATACAGCAACTCGATTGGATCAGCTTACATACCCCACCTCGGTCTGCAAGAATGACATCTAATGCGACCCTGTTCTGAAGGGTCATGAGTCGGTCCGACTGGAGCTCAGCAGTCAGATTACTAAGGGCACCAGCCGTTTCGATCACGGTGGATTCAACTACTCTTGTCAACTGGCGAATGTTCCTACTGTTCACCATGGGCCCCCAAAATGGCAGAAAACATTTCGCAAAATCACCAAACTCTTGTCCCGCGGTGTCGTCTTTACTCACAACACCCCTAACTATCCTTGTCCTATGGTAATCTGCCGCGGCCGTGTAGGTGGGTGGCAGCAGGAACGAGATGAAACATGTGCCCGAGAAGTCAGGAGGCAGCCATGTGTATGCTCTATCTTGGCAGATGAAATACGTGCCCTTAGCTGCTGAAAATGAGGGGGAGGTCTGAGACGGGTAGACACATGTTTCGGTACAGACACTATTCCCTAGCTGAGCTCTGGGATTTTTGCCATTTCCTTGCAGACATAGATGACCTTGGTGGGGCACTATCCAGATTGGGGAGGATTTCTTTGCTCGCTGGCTCTCACTTAAAGAAATTCCATACTTTGTTACATTCCATCTACGGTAGGCTTCTAGTTCGTCTCTGGGGAGAATTCTATATGTGTCAATATTTTGGTTCATATTTCTGATCCCCACTAGTAATGCCCCGTTGACTGAATTGCTCCCTGTGGAACGTGGGGAATATGGTTCGAGGGAGAATAAAAATAACGTTTGAAATGCCCACAAAGATACGAAGTAACTAAAAGGTAGGACAAAATACGGGATACCCTTATCAGTTGTGTGTGGCATGAGTCACATACCCAGCAATTTGTCGTGTTTATTACAACCTGGTGTTGATGTAGAAGTTGAATGAATGAGTTATTAATAAACTCCAATCTCCTAGCTGACTCATGCTCAGGAAGGGGTTGAAAAGAATGTGCAGAAACGGTAGGAGGAGGTATGGGCGATATAGTCGGGGCAAAGGACACTTGTAAAGAAAACAGTGTGTAACCTATTAAAAACATCATTGTACTTAGTAATAGGAAAATGCATAATAATAGAAAACTTTTCCTTGTCACCACTCCACATATTTTCGTTTTAAAATTTACAGTTTTGGCAGGTTTCCCCATGTTGAAAAACTCCATCCTCTATGTTGCTGCCCGCGGTGGGAGGTTGCTTCTGTCAAGGAGGGCCTCTGTTCAGTCCAGGGTAATTCCCTTAGACCAACCAGAACTGTAGACCTAATTGTCTCCAGCTGTGCTCCAAAGACTGCGTCAACCGCGGCCTTAGCAGCAGAACCCGGATGGCGGTTCGAAAAAACAAAAATGAGCAAGTTTCTCAGGTGGAGAGCTGCGTTTTTAAAAATAGTTCTTAAAGGGAAAAAAATGCTTATTAGTTTATTTTTTATTAGTTCGTATTTCTCGGCCTCAGATTATACCGTTGCTTTCCCGGTATTGTATGATCTTGAAACAGAGCTTCAGGTTCTGAGGTATCCAATCGAGCTGATGATGGCACAGCTGCTTGTAGCAAATTGTCACTTTCTGTCTCTGTAATTGTTCCTTTCACACGAGCATCACTGAAAGGGATGAATCTTGGCACGGATTCTGTCTCTGAGTCAGCGATACGCTCCTGGACCCACCGGTCATAAGGCAAAGGCAGCGGGACCCATTTGGTGTGGGTCCCGTGTATCCAATGTTTCTTTCCCTCCACTCGGACGGCAGATCTCGTTGAGGGAAGGACCAAATGAGGACCGGTCCACCAGGGCTGGTCGTTTCTTGTCCTTTGGAAATTTTTCACGAGGACATATGTTCCAGGATCAATAGGGTGTCCTGGAGCTTCAAAGGCTTGAGGCAGTGAGTCGTGAACCTGTTGGTGTAAAACACGCAATTTAGCCGTCAAATCATACAAGTAGTCAAGCAAAACAGGATACTCTATTTCGCTAAATTTGGTGGGTCTGGGTACTCCCCATATGTTGGCCGGACGGCCAAAGACAATTTCATAAGGGCTAAGTTTTACTCTGGAATGCACTGTCATTCTGGTGGATAGGAGCGCTAAGGGCAGAGCATCAGGCCATTTAAGACCAGTGCTCTCTTGGATCTTAGCTAATTTTAGTTTTAGGGTGCCGTTGTAGCATTCTACTAATCCAGCTGATTGGGGGTGATTTGCAGCGTGGAACTTTTGTCGGATGCCTAGCCCTTCACACACTACTTTCATCACTCGTCCCACAAATTCACTCCCGTTATCACTCCAGACCATTCTAGGCATTCCAAACCTAGGGAAGAATTCTTTCACAAGGGCTTTCGCTGTGGACAAGGCAGTGTTGTCCTTTAGGGGATATGCTTCTACCCATCTGGAGAAGGCACAAACAACAACGAGTACGTATTTTAAGTTGTTGCACCTCTCCATGTGTATGAAATCTAGCTGCAAAACCTCGAACGGATACGTAGGAGGTGCAAAATGACCAGCTGGAGTTGGGGTTCCCTTACCAGGATTGTGTTTCAGACATACCATGCAATGTTTAACTACATTCTCCGCACACTTAGGTATACCATCATTCTGCCATACCGGGGCCAACAATTTGCAAATCCCTTTCACACTGATATGGGCCATTCCATGGGCCATTGTAACAACTGCAGGCACGTACGCATCTGGTAGCAACCATCTCTGATGCTTTGACAATTCGACCCAACAACCATTTGCATCCATTCTACCCGTACTTTCTTTCCACATGTTCAACTCTTCCTCTGTAGCCTCAGATTGAATCGATTTCACACTCTCTATTGTGTCCTCACACATTCCAACATCACCTATCCATCTGGCAGGGCCTGCAACGTACATTCGGCTCATTACATTTCCTGCCGTTTCTTTCGCGACTTCGTCAGCAAACGCATTTCCACGACCAACATCATCAGTCACCCTCTTGTGAGCGCTACATTTTATAATCACAACTTGCAGAGGCAAAGTCAGTGATTCAAGAAGCTCATTCACCAACTGACCATGCTGGATCTTTGTGCCATGCGACGTCAGGAACCCACGTTCACGCCACAATAGTCCAAAACTATGGGCCACACCAAACGCATACTGGCTGTCCGTGTACACATTCACTATCATTCCTTTCGACAACACACACGCTCTTGTAAGTGCAACCAATTCCGCAGCTTGAGCTGAGTTAAATGGAATACGTGCACTTTCAACGACTGTATGCAAGGTGGTAACAGCATATGCTGCAGTCGTGTCACCATTCGGAAGCTTGAAGCATGAACCATCCACCCATAAGGTACCATCACATTCAGCAAGAGGAGTATCTTGGAGATCTATTCTCCCTTTTGTTTCTTCTTCCGTTCTAAGAAAACAGTCCTGCTGTTCCTCAGCATTCTCGGCCTCAACTGGGATTGGCAGTAATGTGGCGGGGTTTAGTGTACCGCATCTTTTGATGTGGACATGGCTCGCTAACAAAGTTAGTTCGTAACCAGACAATCGAGCACTAGTTAAGTGCTGTGTCTTGGTTCTGTTCAATAGCGTGTCCACTGCGTGCGGAACCATAACCACTAACGTATTATTCATCACCAAACCAGCAGACTGTCGAATAGAAACAGCTGCTGCAGCTGTGGCTCTCAGACAACTCGGCAATGCTCTAGCTACCGGATCCAAAGTCGACGAAAAATATGCACATGGACGCTGCTTATCTCCAAACAACTGTGTCAACACTGATAATGCACAACTCTCTCGCTCATGGACATATAATGTAAGGGGCTTACTGTAGTTGGGGGTACCCAACACAGGAGCCGAACATAATGCTGTGCGCAATTCAGAGAAACTTTTCTGACACTCTTCGGACCAAGGCACGGGATTGGGTGTATCTTTACATGTTAATGCCACCAATGGTTTGGCCAGTAAAGAAAAATTTGGAATCCACTGTCTACAGTACAATGTAATACCCAAGAAAGCACGCACTTCTCTCTGTGTTTTTGGCACACTTAATTTTGCTATTGCCTGGATTCTTTCTGGGGTCAGTTTCCTTCCCTCCTTCGATAAGAGATGACCTAAGTAGGTCACTTCTAGTCGACAATATTGTAATTTAGACAGGGACACCTTGTGATGCAGATCACACAAATGACACAACAATGACAACGTCACTTTTTTACATATTTCCTCAGAGTCTGCAGCGATAAGCAAGTCGTCGACATAATGAATGAGGGTAGCGCCTTCAGGTAAAACAATCGTATCAAGCTGTGTTTTTAGAGCTTGACTATATATTGATGGACTTTCACAGTAGCCCTGGGGAGCGCGCTTAAAGCGGAAACTTCGTCCTCCTAAACTGAAGCCAAAAATATCCCTGCTTTCCTCAGCAATTGGGATACTGAAGAAAGCATTCTTCAAATCAATCACCGAAAAACATGTTTCAGAGGCTGGGATCATAGTCAACAGAGCAGTAATGTCCGGAACAACTGGAAATTGTGGCACTACTATTTTATTCACCTCTCTAAGGTCAATCACAAATCTGTACACAGGTGGCTGAGATGGGTCAGTTCGTTTCAAAACCGGCAGAACAGGACTATTGCAAACGTTGCCTCTTGTCTCTTCAATCACATCTTTTTCAATCAAATCATGAATGATCGCTAATAACGCTTTCTCACCTTCACTGGAGATCTTGTATTGGGGAATGCGAGGCATTCTAACATTAGCTCTCAATGTCACAACATATGGTGGTATTTCCAAGAGACCCACATCGTTAGGACCGGTAGCCCAAAGAATATTAGGTAAAGACAGCAATTCTGCTGGTATTTTATCTTTTGACAAATACATTGGAGAAACCACTTTCTTGCCTAGTGTAAGTTGTACTCCCGAGGGAGAGCAGTACAGAGTCGCATACAATCTTTTTAGCAGGTCTAATCCCAACAAATTTTCACCAAAACCTGTTGTCAAAATAAGGGGTGCTTCCAATTCACAAGGACCAACAGACAGGGACATGGGACATGAAATCGGGTTCCTAACCGGGGCGCCAGAAAAACCTACAGAAACATTTATTTCGCCAGACAAAGGTGCGCCAGGGAGTTTTGAGTGCATCATAGAACTCTTTGTAGCACCAGTATCCAACAGAAAAGGTTTAAACACACCTGATGTAATCACTATAACATGCTCAACAACTCTGATCTACTGGAACTGAAACAACTCCCTCTCTTTGTCCATGGCTGTCCTAGCAATCATTACCTTCGGTCCACCCATCTTCTGCATAATAATCATCAGCATAATACTGAGCTGTTCTACCAGATGTGTTATTCTGCTGGTCAAACTTATTCATAGAATCCTGAGGCGGAAAGGAGCGTGTATTCTGAGGGACGTTTCCACGTCCTCTACCTCTAGGTGTTTGCTGAACACCCCTACCTCTTGCACCAGAAACACCATTCATGTGTTGTAATAAAACGGGACAGTTACACTTATAATGACCCTCTTCTTTGCAATACGCGCACTGATTGGGCCCATATGGTAAACGTTGTTGGGGAAACTCTTTTCTTTGCGAGTTCCCCGAATACTGTTGAGGCTGCTGGTAAGTATTCTGATAGTTACTTTGGCTACTATTATTCTGACCATTACCGCCACGTGGCGGATATGCTTGCTGTAATAAGACCTTCGTTTTCAATTCCTTCGTTTTCTTTTCTGCTCTATCTTTCTCATCTTTGTCTCTATTTTCGTAATATTGCGCAGTAGCCAATATCTGTGCTGAAGAGGAAACTGCCCATGAATTCTCTGAATCCTTCAACTTCTTACACAACTCTGGAAGCAGATTGTGCACGAATTTATCGACGAACAGTCGCTGACCACCTTCTGTGCTCATATCTTGACCACTGTGGTCAACAAACGTTTCTTCAAACCTGGTGAAGAAATCAGACACCGTTTCATCTTTCTTCTGCTTACACGCAGACAACTTATCCCAATTTACACGCAACGCAGGCATCATCGTTTTCATGTAATCTATGATCTTACTAGGGAGCTCAGTAATCAAATCTTCGGGCTTGGCGCCGCCTACTTGTCTATTGTCAGCATCTCTAAGATTAACCAATGTATCACCCAATTCAACCAAATGATCTGTATGACGAATCTTACTCCAAATAGGTTGAGGGACAACATTGCCAAACAACATGTCGATGTCTGCCAAATTCATAATACACAAACCCACAGTCTGGGTCAATTCTTTATAGTACCCTGCTGGGTTTTTGCGTGGGTCAGGCAAAGACTGCTTAGTTGCTAACACTTCTGCACGTTTCCAGGGGACATGCACCCAAACACGTTGGAAATGAGCCGGTACAGCAGGTGGGTTATTGGCCGGACCAGCGGCCACTGCTTCCTTCCATACAGGAGGAACCTCTCTCATTGGGTACTGTCCTTTTCTCTTAACGGATGTATCTTGTTCAAACAACGACTGAGAAACACCCTCATTCCTAAATGACAGTAATGTTGCAACTGCTTTGTCTACATCGGAACCCACAATCGTACCTTTTGCAAACTCAAACCGTACGCGACACAACTCAGGCGGAATAGGCTTCAAATCATTTTCCTCCAAATCCTCATAAAGAAAAGTACACATTGTATCAAAGACGTACCTCTGCTTCAGTGCTTCCCATTGGCGGAAAACATCTATAACAGACTCTAAGTCATATCTTGCGGGGTCGTTAATCCATTTACCCGCAAGACAATCTAATATTTCTTTCTCTCTAGAATCGGGCAGTTGACTAGGTAACTGCGTGCGTTCCAAATCAGGGGTCGTACTATATGACCCAAAGAAAGGAGAGAAAAGACTAGCAACAGTGTTTGTCATTCTCTGTCGAACCGAAGGAGAAGTCAACAGGACAGGAGATAAAGCAGATTGAGAAGAAGCTAAGGCAGGAGCGATAGCAGAAGAGGTGGCAAGAATAGGTGAAGGTAGAGACGGAGCAGGTAGCAAAGTTGGTGGCCCTGGAGAAGGCTGCACCAGAGGAACAGGAGCCAGCTGAAGAGTAGCTGGTGGGTGCTGTGGAGGAACGGGATGCACAACAACCATGGGTTACATAACTAGAGGTTGTGGAGGTGCGGTAGCATTTTGCGCATATGGGGGTGGTGAACTTAACAAATGCGACATTAGGGGATCTTTTTCAAGCTCTTTTGCTGCTTCTTGCTGAAGAGGCGGCAAAACTGGATAACATTTATCTATTACCATTTTACGTTGCCTTTGCAACTGCTCGCTCATCTGTTCTTCTTCATTGTCTTTATGCTGCCTGGCAGCTTGCATTATCGAAATACCCCTTTCTCTCTTAATCCTCTTCTCTAATTTAATTTCTTTTTGTTTGGCCTCCTTACGCCATAGGCGGAAAGAGTCAAACATTGCCGGCCGGGCTTTCCTCTTGAAAAGTTTAACTTCGAGATTGTCTAGGATTTCTGTATCGAAACTACCATATTGGGGCCATTTTAAAACACCATCCTTGCGGGTGTATTTGATCCACACTTCATTGTATATGATGGGGCCTACCCCATGTTTCACATAAAGTTCATAGGTCGGAGTTCCAATCGGAGGAACCGGACACGAGTCCTCCAATCGGGAATCCCTATTATTACAACCAAGGCAAAACAAATTTCCAAGTCTGCTAAGACCAGGCATCTTCGCTCACTAGTCTAGCTCCAAACTTCAAAGGATTATCGATTACGATATTTCTCGTGAATACACGAGTCCTTCGGTTTTGGTGCTTGCAAGTACCAATACAAAACGGCCCAAAAGGGACTCCAAACAAACTAAGGACTGGGAGGCGCTCCACTTATACTTAACTGAAATATCGATGACGTCACAAGAAGACTCGTCTATCGTTTCGCTCTACCAAACATCAAGGGTCCAAATCAGGGCGGCAGTCAGGGCAGCAGTCCTTCGTAGCCGTCGAGACGCGGAGAACCTCGCAGCAAAGACCTTCGGAACCACGTCGACATGCAGGGGTCGCTGCAGTGGCTGGCCTTCCTCCGGAATTTTCACACGAAGCTCCTCAAGAACCTCTGGCTTGGACCGGTCCCGCTGATACCGCCCCACGTTGGGCGCCAACTGAGGTACTGGGTTTTTCAGAACCGGTACTGATCTGGTAACCCAGCGGTGTCAGGGATAACACCCGTAGACCTCGAGTACTTTCCTGATTCAGACCACAGAAACACGAGTCTTCTAGGTGAAGTCAAGGATCAAATTTATTGGCTGCAACCAGGTAACAAGCGTCCTAGAAGTACAACAGCATGTATGTTCTCAGGAGACTGCTCAAAAATACAAAGCCTGGTCTCTTCTTTTATACATCTTTTTAGGCTTCAGGCAACATTCTTGAGTTTACGGTGCAAACATTCTAGAATTTACAGTGGGCTATTCACATATTTTCATTTACAAGAGAAAAAGCAGAGTCATGGTGACATGTATACATTTAGTGTGTCCAGTTCGTGATCAATTATCCGGCCAGGCCCAACATTTCCATCAGATATCGGTGTACCCTCAATAAAACCGGGCTCCTCCTCATCATAAAAGAAAAGAAAAGAAAAGAGCAGAGCCAGGTGTGAGCAAGATTTGGGCAGGGTGTGTGTGCGATGTATGCGATTTATGGCCTGTTGTGTGTTGATGCTATCTCGTTCGGCCACTGGGAGAGGAACTGACCAAACAGGTTTGGCTTGGGGCGATGGCTTCAGCTTGGCCAGGTCACAGGGAAATCGATTAAGGTGTACGTGTCCTTGATATCAAATTCAGCTGCAGTTGCAAGCCTATGTGAAGGGCAACATATAAGATGGGTGCCAAAACGCAAAATGGCGGACAAGGGTTCAGAAACAAAAATGACGATTTCGTGGTGAAATCGTTACCTGATTGTGACGCAAATGCTTGTGCACAATGTACTAGTCATTATCGGTATTTTGGAATAAAAATCGTCAAAATACGACAAAGTTTATTTCACGGGTTCCAGAAATTTTCAGGAACTACACTACAAGAGTAGCAATAATAGTCAATGTCATCATATCTCACACCATACTTATAATCAGGAGAAATAGTTTTGGATAACATCTTGACGCAAGTCTATTCCTTCCTCTTCACCACTATTATCATCATTTGACATTTCAATTGGCTCACCCGGTGGCTCTTCATGGCCTGCATCCTCTGTGATGTAAGGGATGTTCCATCGCAGGGCAATGAAGTGGAGCATGCAGCAGGCCATGGTGATCATACATACCTACTCAGGTGAATAGAGGAGGGACTGCCTAGTCTTGTACAGGCATGTCGACCTAGCTTTCAGGAGCCCAAAAGCCAGCTCCACTGGCCACCGAGTTCTTCCATTGGCCTCATTGAAGCTTAGTTCTCCTGGTGTATTAGAATTCATTAGTGGTGCCAACAACCATGGCCCGCTGGGATATGCTGAGTCCCGTAGATGGAAAACAGACAGAAGTGCAATAATAGGTTACACACTTTCCGATTATACCACATGATATAACCCACACAAACTTTGGACAGATCACACTTACCTACAAGACAGGCCCTCTCCGGTAGTAGTCCTGACATGGGCTGGTGTATGGTGCTGTTCCATATTATGAAGGAATCATGTCCAGATCCTGGGAACCAGGCACAGATGATTGAGATATACAAATCCAGTATGCAGACAACTTGCACATTGATAGAATGGAAGTGCTTCCTGTTGCAGTAAACTTCCCTAACTTGCAATGGTACTAAGGCAATATTGGTGCCATTGTTGGATGCAGTCACATGTGGAATGTGAGCAATAGCATAAAAATCTTCCCACCTCTTGGAGTACCTAACTGAACATAGGTTGTGACATTCCACATGTGACAGTAAATTGAAAATGCGATACAGACATGATTTTCACAAGTGGCAGGATTGATTTAGGATAATGATGTGAGGAAGGAGGCCAGGCTGAATACGTCCAGTGTTATTTGACGAGTCAAACATAATTTCTGAATGACATGCCACTCTTCCATGGTCTGCAGGTCTGGAAATGGGTGTTATACTGGAGCCTGATATCTCCTCCCTCTCCCAGGATACCTATGTGAGAAGTAACCCACAAATGTATATTGGTTACAGTGTACACTGTAACATATGTGAAGAGTAAGGCAAAAGTCATGTGACTGAACCTAAATGCTTCATGAAGCATTACACATTTCAAATCATCGTTGTCACAGGTTGAGCATCCACCAGTCATCCCCAATGTGGCCTTCACGTCTGTAACAGAACTATGCACATCATCAAATAAGAAATGTTAAATTTGCACAATAGTTAGGGTAATATTTGATTTCATGTGAAATACCGCCAACAACATTGTACAGTACACCACGTGCATTGTAAAGCACTACACAGATGATGTTATGTAGTTCAATGTTCAAAAGACCTTTATTCGAATTTCATAAAATTCATAAAAGTACCGAACACAGCAAAAACACACATATACATATAATACAGACAATTATAAAAATAGCATTCCATGATAACAAAGTAATTCATACAGTGATTGAGCAGTAAATTCCATTTTCTTATAAAAAAATTTTTGCAGTAGAGTCATTGTAACTAGTTTCTGATTTCAGGGGCTTTCCATTGTCTTGCGTGCACGTATGGCTAATCTCAGAAAAGTGCTAGTGCGAAAGGTCAGTTCATCGGTATCCAGGGTAAGCAGCAACATATAAGAATCTTGGAGTGTGAGAGGTCTGTGTTTTCTAAAATATGGGGTTAAAAGCCATTTGATATATCTCACATAAAATTTACAGAAAAATAGAAAGTGCAGGTCATCTTGAGTGCTTGTACCATCGCAAGGGCATGGGGTAAGATCTGTACTATGTCGGTACCCCAAAGGAAAAGACAGCAAAAATTTCACAGTTCCAGCCCTTAAACGAAACAATAAAGATCGCTCCCAGTTTGACATAGGGAGGGAAAGGTAGGGCGGCAGAATTTGCATACAGAGACCATTTTCTATGTATTTCTTAACCCTTGATTTCTGAGATTCTCTTCCTATGCGCCCATTGTGATAAAGTGCATAAAGTGCTTTTTGTACCTCGAATTTATCCTTTGGTTCAATTGCCATTGGGTCAGTGAACAGAATGCCTCTACCAATTTCATTAAGTGATTTAAGAACTTCTTTAAACCAGGGAATCTGCATGCCATATTCACAATTTAGGCAGTCCTTAATGATATTTTGTGTAAGGACGGCAGCGTCATTCCTCCAGATTCTGATCCAGAAGAGAGGAGGTCTTGCTTTAATAAAATCACTTATGTAGGGGAGGTTAAGTTCATTGTGGCAAATAAAATCAGAAGAGGAGATCGGTGCACCCAGCACTTTTCTACAAAAACGATTTTCCTCTCTTTGGATACAGTTGCTACTATCCGTTCCCCAAACTTCAGCTCCATATGTAGCGACAGGAGAACACTGTAATTTGAAAATCTTAACAATAGCCTTTGAGGCACCAATTTTCTTTGGGCGGGCGAGACTCAGAACAGAGTTGTTGGCTTTCGAGAACTTACTCGTGGCGTGGGCCAAATGCCCACTCCACGAGCTGTTCGCAGCGAAAACCAACCCCAAATAAGGAAACTTATGGACAGATTCTAGTTTATCTGTTCCAATTCGAATTGTGCTGAGTTTCCTTTTGCCCGGCCCACAGGACATAATAAAAGACTTTTTACAATTAACTTTCAGGTCCAGTCCCTCCATAAAATTTACAAAACTATGTACAAGCAGACGTAGAGCGTTCGGTGTGCGTGCCATAAGGACAGCATCCTCTGCATATAAAAGCACAGGTAGGGGATTACCTAAAATTGTTGGGACATCAGGAGTGGCTTTCTTTAGACAATTGGACAGGCCATTGATGTAAATGATAAACAACAGGGGTGCTAAATGATGTTATGTACTTTACATTACATGGGGACTGAGTTTTTCAAAAGTAAACATGTTTGCCCTGATTATTAGTGGTGGTGACATACTTAACTGTCACCAATACTTTTTGCTCAACCGTTTACATGACTTCGCTAATAGCACATTTCAAACTTCTGCTGCCAGTGGAAGTCAGCTGCGCTGTGGGAAGTTGCATGCATGGCAATAACAGTCATAGGCTAATGCTTGTGATAGTGATGGTCATGGTCCAATGGCTGTGTGCGCTGATGCTGATGACAGTGTATGTGCTGTACATGTATGCTGCAGTTTGAAAAATAATTCACTTGCCTCCTCACACTGCTGCTATAAACACCTCCTCATTTTTAGCTGCTCATTGCCACCTCTGGGAGCAATTATGGCACACCCTGTAGGAGAGAAGGGCAGTCCCTTCACTTCAGAGGAGCTGGATGAGGGTCTTCCCCTTTATGCTAAGCTATATGGCTTATCAGAGGAACAGGTAGTTATGTGAAATACACATTTGACTCTATTTGACTGCTTCCTTTCTATTCCAATAGAGTCCATACAATGTGTCTCTGAGTGTCAGATCATAAGCCTATGTTGAGTATATACATTGTGTTGTCCCTACATAGGACACACATGTAATGGATTATGGGTCCATGTAGTTTGTAAAGAGATGACTACCATTGTAATGTGTGATAAGGGTGGTTTATACTTGTGTCATGGCTCAAGTTCATAGTAGCGACAATTAGTGCTCTTGTCACATCATGGTATATGTACGTTGTTATGAATAGCAGCGGTCCGTGCAGGTAAGAGTGGTGGGGCAGTGGGATCGGGTGGGGGGGATTCTGCAGACAACCACAAGGGAAAATAAATGAATGATTCATTTTCCCTTGTGGTCGTTTGTCGAAACTCTCCCACATGGCCCCACCCCCCACCGCCCTTACCTGCATCAGCCACAGCTGGATATGAATAGACTGCACACTATCAGCCACGTCTAGATACTGTTTAAAGCATTTGAGGATGATGTTAGCCATGTGTACCATCTCACAGATCACTCAACCTACAACAGACTTTGCAAAACAGTTTACTGGGAGGTAGCAGCAACTCACAGACCCCTTCAGAGTGTCACACAACCGTAAGCTTACATATGAGATGGGCAGAAGATTATATACACACTTGGGATTAAAAAGGGATCTGTGAAAGTCAAGGTGTATCGATCCCTAGGAGAATTATAAATCACATTAAAGTACAACTTGCTATATCAAGGTGGAAAGAAACTTAAATATACTGAAGACCAGGCGTTCTGAGGGGGCTTATAGGTGGGAGAGATATCCCTCAGGACAAGAACCCTCACTCACCATTAGGTGACATGGTTCATCATTTGGGTTCCCTCTTCACACCGTAGTGTGGGCTGTAACTGCCCTAGGGGAGGAGCTGAGCTGTTTTTCTCTGAAGATAAACGTAAGAAAAAAGTGAATGAGGGAACTAGTGCATAAAAGTGTGAAAAAGTGTGATATAAAAATGTCTGCGTCCACTGAAACTTTATTAGGTGGTCACAGCGACATAATTAAAATGTGGGACGGGTAGGGATTCAATAGATGTACCATAGTACATTAGGTCAACACGTTTCTGACAACAGGCATTCGACAGGGCCTAAATAGCCAGTCACTTTAAAAAGGTGATAAAGGTAAACAAAGTGAAGATATACAAGCCACCACTGGAACACTGTGGCCTGATATTCAACATCACTCTTCTATTTCAGAGGGTAACTTGAACCTGTCGAGAAAAAGTCATGTTAATAATATTAGACTTCTTTAAACATCATTACACCCATAAAACACCAGTGCTTTGTACAATGGTGTATTCAGGTGCTTAACCTCATGTGCGCTAGCGGAATTCCGCTCCTGCGCTGAGATTTTTCAAATCGCACTTTGCGTGACGAGCTGGGCTCGTCATCAGCGTGCGAGCGGGCTACGCCATGACGAGCCCAGCTCGTCATCAGCCTCGAAGGGGTTAAGTAAAGTGCCAAAAAGTCATGTGCACTCTCCATGCTCTTGGGACCATCTCATGGTACCCAGCTGTAAAGTGCACATAACATACAGTCGTGTGAAATTCATGTTTATATCCAACTATTTATACAACAGACATAGCAGGTATTGCAGTCCTACGCAGGGGATCAGACATTGTGTCTCTGTGTGTCCATCAAGTGATTTGCAGCTGTGCTGATAAAGAAGCCTAAGGGCCAATTTACCAGTAGGACAGTACCTAAGATTGAGGAGAAACTGTAGCGAGCTAGTGAAACGCACGACACACGCAAGGACATTGAGTGCTAGTCTCTCAGAAAGATCACACCCTGCTCACATGTCCATTGAATCAGAATTAGAATCAGAATGCAGAATCAGTGATTTGGCCTAGGAGGACATCCTAAAGATGAAATTTTTATATTGTTTTGCAACAATTCCAGACAGGGTCTCTGTAAATATGTTTTACTTAGTGACCCCAACTCCCTTGCCTGGTCCATGGCGGGGCATCATTTTGCCGAGGAGTCTTTAGAAACTGGAAGTTAAATGACTTATTGCCGATTACTTCCATGACGGAGAGGGTTTTCAACATGATCAAGCAGGTAAAGCAACTGCAGGCTGAGTAGGATTGGGTCCATGGTGGCACAAGACATGTAGAGGTGAGTAGTGGTGAGACTTGCCCTCATATTCCTTCCTTTCCGTCGTCTCAGATGTGGTGGTTGGACTGCCACAGTCACACTAGCTGTAAAGCAACTTGTCATTGGGCCAGCACTTTTACTGGGGGTTCGAGCCCCCCACAGGCTCATTGGCCTCTTCCATGGCCACCACGTTCAGAGTTAGCTGGCAGTGTCAGCAGGACTGCAGTCGTGTTTCTTTTATCGAACTGCATGTCTCGTAATACAGAGTTTGTACCACTGAGCTTATGGTAGTCGGACTGTAGTCGGACCGCAACTGCAGACATGGCAGTTCCTAGTCCGCTCAACTAGTAATCAGGCCCTAGATGTTATGGCAAGGAGGATGAAGCTTTTGGCAGTACCGTGTGGTAAATAAAATTACCTAGTACTTAATTTCTATGCGGTAAAATTCAATAAAATAGCTCAATCAAAATAAGAGACACAGAGTCCGTGGCATCTGAGTTTTAAGGGGTTTTATTCCATAAAATGGAATTGTATGGTCCGGACCAGGATATCATGTTCCTTTCACCACTGGGGTTCAGGAAGGGACAGAGCAATGCTTTATTAACAAGGTACAATATTTATAGTTCATTTATGCAGAAGGCGTAACAGCTGAGAGAAGCGAGATAGGAAACATGTGCGTAGCAATACGTAATCAGAAGGCGTGCACTAGGGCGTACACGGGGGTGGGTACTAGAAACGTCACATAAAAGTGTCACAAGTGGGTGGATACATAATGAAATCTTGCAGTGTCAGCAGGAATCTGTAGCAAGGATGCGTGCGCAGCAGCATGACGTGTGACTGACGTAAACTGGAGGGTGCAGGGGACTTGACATTTAGCCTTAGAGGGGAGAGACAGAAGTCTGGTGGGTCAGATCAACTTGTTCCTAAATCATATCTGGTATCTTGTGTTTTGGAGTACATGTTGCTGGAAACTAAAGGCTATCGGGACAGAGGTTACTTGTCACTAAGGCTAGGAGATGCATATATTTCTTTAAGTAACTGGAGTTTTCTATGGAAATTGGTACAGTAATACACTTGCATGGAGACGGAAAGACTGGACTGTATCTATTGCAGGCAGGATATGTTTATCCTACTCGTTAGCTAGGAATGTGGATTCACGGAGCAGAACTGATAACATAAAGGCAAAATACCATCTTGGCAGGCAGGCCGGACTGAGCCAGGCCCCGCGCCGCACAGGGAGTAGGATAAAGGTTACGGTGCAGGCAGGCAACCATGGTCAGAGGCAGAAAACAGAAATGAGCTTGATGGCAGAAATCAGGGCCTAGCTCTGCAGGCTAGGAAAACATGAGAGTGTACCACATAAAGACGGTGGCACGGCATACTTAGGAACTGAATAATCAATCTATTCATGGTGGATCTGAAAGAAGACATGTTAACGGTGGACGCAAATGTATTTGCATCTTCATAGCTGGCACAGGAGGGAAGTTACATGCACTTTAACTCGTACATGGAGACGTTGGGGTCTACGATAGGGAACATAACTTGACCATAAAATTTATATTTCCTCATTCCCTCCTTGTTCCCTACGGGACCCTTCATGATATATCAATGTTCATTAATCCATCTATCTGTTCATATAACATCATTTGCTCATCCTTTCTCAAGCGGGATGCAGAACGTGACTCTGAACAGGAAACGCAGGCTGTTCCTGTGTTAAGTTACCTAGGGCAGAAGTAGTTTCGTTCACTACTGCTTCGAGAGTTCTGGTCAATCTACGAATGAGTTTACTATTCTGGATAGGACCTATGAAGAAGAAGAATCCTCTATTAAAGTCTGTGTATTGCTCCCATGCTGTTTCAGTCTGGTCAACAATCGGGAGTTCTCTCTTGGGTCGAGTCTGTATGAGTCGGGAATTTCTATGGTAATCAGGTGGAGCTAGAAATACTGGTGGCAGAAGGAATGCAATGTAACAAGTTCCATCCCAATCTAGAGGTAAACGTACATATGCAACATGACCGCAAACAAAGTAGGAATGCTTGGAAGCTTTGAAAGTAGACATGGCCATGTCTGAACTGGGGTGGCGGAGTGAGCTAAAGAATGATGATAGATTAAATCTAGATCAGTTTACTGGGGGTGAGTGCTTCCAATGTTCAACACTATATCCATCATCCCTTTGGTTTTCCTTTATTGGCTATAGTACTGCATTTGAATATATAGTATTTAGAAATGTATAATTGGTTATCTCCTACTGTACACCTCCCAAAGAAACAATAGTCAGTAGCACAGATATACCAATAATTTATTAACTAAGTCTCAAAATCATTTGTGAACATTCATACACAATGCTTGAATAAAAATCACAAGACATTAATTACAGAATGTCAAATAGGACCCATCTAAGAATACTCAAGATGAGACCCTCAGAAAAAACATATGTGCCCACCATTTGAATGAATTAGAAACAACATTCGACATTCTTCACAGCGGGCTTCATGAAAGATGTATCGTCAGTGTGTTTCAGCCTAGCACTTCATGACCTACTCAGGACAATATAAGGGTGTGTAAGTTTGCTTCAAAGAACAAAGTTTAAAAGCATCATGATCCATTGACCTTCATAACCAAATCTAAAAAAAATAATGTAAACGTATAAAAATATTTTATACAGTAGCAAAGGGAAGTGCAAAATAGAAATAACCCAAAACAAACATCAAAGAGACCCATCACCTCCATTTGTGTTACATTCATGAGGCTGAATATGATTCAATGCGGAAAGAGGTACCAATTGCTTGTAAGGGAGTCAGGAATTCCAAAAGAAAAAACACTAAAGTGACTGAGGCCCTCATTATGATGGCGGTTGGTCGGACAGCCGGCTGCAATTGCGACAGTCAGGAGAATGCAGGCAAGCATGTGGTAGTCTGATGACCGCATTCGGATGCAACCGCTGGGCTGGCGGTCAGAAACCCATCAAAACCACAGTGGGGGCATGCTGTAGCCAAGGTAAAGTGTTGCAGCACTTGCCTCCACCGTGCAGCATTTCTTGCACTTTTGTGGAAGTGTGACATGCACCATTTGGTGCACGGCACACAGTGCACAGAGGTGAGTGGGAGCACTACATGTCCCCCAAGGGTCACTTTTAAGTGGCCCACATCAGACGGGGGCCCTGTCTGGGTCCCCAATATCCCTTTCTGATAACCTTTTCATAGCAGTGTTCCAACCATGAAAAGGCTGTTCGAAAGGGATATTGTAATCCTGACGGCGGTGCCTGCCTCGGCACTGCCGCCATGCTGGGACGATACTACGACCGCCGCAAATATTTTGACTAGACTTTTACTTGAATTTTGAACACAATTATTACATAAAAGAACACAGTAACATATATCAAACAGTCACTCATACCACGACATTAATCACAAAAATCCTATACATATATTGACTATACTTGATTTCTATAACGAAAATACTCACTAAAAAAACTTCTTGATATACTGCTAAACAGTACAGATACACCGCTAAACAGTGCAGATACACTGCTAAAACAGTGCAGACTGGAATTCTTGATGCACTGCTAAACAGTACAGATACACTGCTAAACAGTGCAGACTGGATCTGTGTACCCAAACCCATCTTTACCGGATGCATAGTAACACACCCGTCTAGATACTCCCCCAGCAACGGTACTCACCGGGAAGCACAGAAAACGGAAGGCCTCAGAAACTGGACTGGACTGGACTGAACCCTGGACTGGACTCGACTCGCGACGTAGATACTTCGGAACTTCGGAACTGGTGGGCCTCAAGACACCTCGGACCTTGCACTCTCGGCTGGACTCGGGTTGGGATCCTCCGCACTCCTCACCGCCTCGTCTGGGTGTCGATCGCAGTCTCAGTCACCTCCGTTGGCCTGAGGGAGATACAGGAAATCCTGCGGATGCGCATGAGTGTCCGTCCGGCTGTGGCAGGGAACTAGGCCTGCAACGCACCGCCGGCGAGTAAGGTGGGGGAGGGTCCCATCTGGGGTGCCAATTTATGTGGTAAATAAAATTACCTAGTACTTAATTTCTATGCGGTAAAATTCAATAAAATAGCTCAATCAAAATAAGAGACACAGAGTCCGTGGCATCTGAGTTTTAAGGGGTTTTATTCCATAAAATGGAATTGTATGGTCCGGACCAGGATATCATGTTCCTTTCACCACTGGGGTTCAGGAAGGGACAGAGCAATGCTTTATTAACAAGGTACAATATTTATAGTTCATTCATGCAGAAGGCGTAACAGCTGAGAGAAGCGAGATAGGAAACATGTGCGTAGCAATACGTAATCAGAAGGCGTGCACTAGGGCGTACACGGGGGTGGGTACTAGAAACGTCACATAAAAGTGTCACAAGTGGGTGGATACATAATGAAATTTTGCAGTGTCAGCAGGAATCTGTAGCAAGGATGCGTGCGCAGCAGCATGACGTGTGACTGACGTAAACTGGAGGGTGCAGGGGACTTGACATTTAGCCTTAGAGGGGAGAGACAGAAGTCTGGTGGGTCAGATCAACTTGTTCCTAAATCATATCTGGTATCTTGTGTTTTGGAGTACATGTTGCTGGAAACTAAAGGCTATCGGGACAGAGGTTACTTGTCACTAAGGCTAGGAGATGCATATATTTCTTTAAGTAACTGGAGTTTTCTATGGAAATTGGTACAGTAATACACTTGCATGGAGACGGAAAGACTGGACTGTATCTATTGCAGGCAGGATATGTTTCTCCTACTCGTTAGCTAGGAATGTGGATTCACGGAGCAGAACTGATAACATAAAGGCAAAATACCATCTTGGCAGGCAGGCCGGACTGAGCCAGGCCCCGCGCCGCACAGGGAGTAGGATAAAGGTTACGGTGCAGGCAGGCAACCGTGGTCAGAGGCAGAAAACAGAAATGAGCTTGATGGCAGAAATCAGGGCCTAGCTCTGCAGGCTAGGAAAACATGAGAGTGTACCACATAAAGACGGTGGCACGGCATACTTAGGAACTGAATAATCAATCTATTCATGGTGGATCTGAAAGAAGACATGTTAACGGTGGACGCAAATGTATTTGCGTCTTCATAGCTGGCACAGGAGGGAAGTTACATGCACTTTAACTCGTACATGGAGACGTTGGGGTCTACGATAGGGAACATAACTTGACCATAAAATTTATATTTCCTCAAGGTGCTTAACCTCATGCGCGCTAGCGGAATTCCGCTCCTGCGCTGAGATTTTTCAAATCGCACTTTGCGTGACGAGCTGGGCTCGTCATCAGCGTGCGAGCGGGCTACGCCATGACGAGCCCAGCTCGTCATCAGCCTCGAAGGGGTTAAGTAAAGTGCCAAAAAGTCATGTGCACTCTCCATGCTCTTGGGACCATCTCATGGTACCCAGCTGTAAAGTGCACATAACATACAGTCGTGTGAAATTCATGTTTATATCCAACTATTTATACAACAGACATAGCAGGTATTGCAGTCCTACGCAGGGGATCAGACATTGTGTCTCTGTGTGTCTATCAAGTGATTTGCAGCTGTGCTGATAAAGAAGCCTAAGGGCCAATTTACCAGTAGGACAGTACCTAAGATTGAGGAGAAACTGTAGCGAGCTAGTGAAACGCACGACACACGCAAGGACATTGAGTGCTAGTCTCTCAGAAAGATCACACCCTGCTCACATGTCCATTGAATCAGAATTAGAATCAGAATGCAGAATCAGTGATTTGGCCTAGGAGGACATCCTAAAGATGAAATTTTTATATTGTTTTGCAACAATTCCAGACAGGGTCTCTGTAAATATGTTTTACTTAGTGACCCCAACTCCCTTGCCTGGTCCATGGCGGGGCATCATTTTGCCGAGGAGTCTTTAGAAACTGGAAGTTAAATGACTTATTGCCGATTACTTCCATGACGGAGAGGGTTTTCAACATGATCAAGCAGGTAAAGCAACTGCAGGCTGAGTAGGATTGGGTCCATGGTGGCACAAGACATGTAGAGGTGAGTAGTGGTGAGACTTGCCCTCATATTCCTTCCTTTCCGTCGTCTCAGATGTGGTGGTTGGACTGCCACAGTCACACTAGCTGTAAAGCAACTTGTCATTGGGCCAGCAGTTTTACTGGGGGTTCGAGCCCCCCACAGGCTCATTGGCCTCTTCCATGGCCACCACGTTCAGAGTTAGCTGGCAGTGTCAGCAGGACTGCAGTCGTGTTTCTTTTATCGAACTGCATGTCTCGTAATACAGAGTTTGTACCACTGAGCTTATGGTAGTCGGACTGTAGTCGGACCGCAACTGCAGACATGGCAGTTCCTAGTCCGCTCAACTAGTAATCAGGCCCTAGATGTTATGGCAAGGAGGATGAAGCTTTTGGCAGTACCGTGTGGTAAATAAAATTACCTAGTACTTAATTTCTATGCGGTAAAATTCAATAAAATAGCTCAATCAAAATAAGAGACACAGAGTCCGTGGCATCTGAGTTTTAAGGGGTTTTATTCCATAAAATGGAATTGTATGGTCCGGACCAGGATATCATGTTCCTTTCACCACTGGGGTTCAGGAAGGGACAGAGCAATGCTTTATTAACAAGGTACAATATTTATAGTTCATTTATGCAGAAGGCGTAACAGCTGAGAGAAGCGAGATAGGAAACATGTGCGTAGCAATACGTAATCAGAAGGCGTGCACTAGGGCGTACACGGGGGTGGGTACTAGAAACGTCACATAAAAGTGTCACAAGTGGGTGGATACATAATGAAATCTTGCAGTGTCAGCAGGAATCTGTAGCAAGGATGCGTGCGCAGCAGCATGACGTGTGACTGACGTAAACTGGAGGGTGCAGGGGACTTGACATTTAGCCTTAGAGGGGAGAGACAGAAGTCTGGTGGGTCAGATCAACTTGTTCCTAAATCATATCTGGTATCTTGTGTTTTGGAGTACATGTTGCTGGAAACTAAAGGCTATCGGGACAGAGGTTACTTGTCACTAAGGCTAGGAGATGCATATATTTCTTTAAGTAACTGGAGTTTTCTATGGAAATTGGTACAGTAATACACTTGCATGGAGACGGAAAGACTGGCCTGTATCTATTGCAGGCAGGATATGTTTATCCTACTCGTTAGCTAGGAATGTGGATTCACGGAGCAGAACTGATAACATAAAGGCAAAATACCATCTTGGCAGGCAGGCCGGACTGAGCCAGGCCCCGCGCCGCACAGGGAGTAGGATAAAGGTTACGGTGCAGGCAGGCAACCGTGGTCAGAGGCAGAAAACAGAAATGAGCTTGATGGCAGAAATCAGGGCCTAGCTCTGCAGGCTAGGAAAACATGAGAGTGTACCACATAAAGACGGTGGCACGGCATACTTAGGAACTGAATAATCAATCTATTCATGGTGGATCTGAAAGAAGACATGTTAACGGTGGACGCAAATGTATTTGCGTCTTCATAGCTGGCACAGGAGGGAAGTTACATGCACTTTAACTCGTACATGGAGACGTTGGGGTCTACGATAGGGAACATAACTTGACCATAAAATTTATATTTCCTCATTCCCTCCTTGTTCCCTACGGGACCCTTCATGATATATCAATGTTCATTAATCCATCTATCTGTTCATATAACATCATTTGCTCATCCTTTCTCAAGCGGGATGCAGAACGTGACTCTGAACAGGAAACGCAGGCTGTTCCTGTGTTAAGTTACCTAGGGCAGAAGTAGTTTCGTTCACTACTGCTTCGAGAGTTCTGGTCAATCTACGAATGAGTTTACTATTCTGGATAGGACCTATGAAGAAGAAGAATCCTCTATTAAAGTCTGTGTATTGCTCCCATGCTGTTTCAGTCTGGTCAACAATCGGGAGTTCTCTCTTGGGTCGAGTCTGTATGAGTCGGGAATTTCTATGGTAATCAGGTGGAGCTAGAAATACTGGTGGCAGAAGGAATGCAATGTAACAAGTTCCATCCCAATCTAGAGGTAAACGTACATATGCGACATGACCGCAAACAAAGTAGGAATGCTTGGAAGCTTTGAAAGTAGACTTGCCATTATCACTGAATTCGATTACAGTGGTACATTCGCTATGACCTAGGTGTACTGAACCATTCTTTCTGACACATAATTCACCCTTAACTGGTAATACTGACATAAAGGGCAGGACTGATTCGGCTTCGGACTGAACATTCAGAATCATGAGGTTAAGTGTAAAGTTACCTAATCCTTATACTTCGTTTTCTAGATCGGTCCCTGTCCTTTTGGGAAGACCCTCCTTGTCAGGGAAACATACTTTGTGCAGAACAGTGTTCAGATTTCCCCATACCCAATTGCCTTGGTAAACTATGGAATCAGAATCTACGGAATTAATTAGACTAAACCATGCACCACAGGTGCCATTGTGTGTGAACGGGTACAGAAAGAGGGGCAGAACTCCCTTGTACTTCTGATAGGGAGGGAGTCGGCCACATATCCAACAATTGGTAGCATTGCTGGTCTGATGGGAATGGTGTAACATACTAATGAATGTATTGTTGCGCAGCGCAAGTCTGTATGACAATTCATGCGGGGGCAATTCACTGAAAGTGTGCTCGACAGTGACATTTGAAGAAGAATGTGTACGCTTGAATATAGGATAGTACAAGTGTAACAGTATACTTGTTTCTGTCTATCTCTCTCTCTATCGGGGTCTAGCGGGAACATGTCAGAATCAGGTTTAACCGATTCACCTAGGGGAGGACTTAAACAATTAAACTGTCTGACTTGCTAGACCGTAACTTGGATTAATACTCCTGATGCAGAGTTTTTCTCGAAAAGGGGGTTTTGAGTCACTGGTTTCAAGGCAGTCTTTTGGGTGTTATCAAAGATTTGGGCAAAGAGAAAGTTCCAAATTGTCCATAGAATTTCCTTTTCGTCCTTCGAGCCGGATAGCAGTCCTTGTGGTGTGTAGCACAGGCTTCGGCATCCTCCAATGCGGCTTAAGGGGGCTTGATCGGTCAAAAGTTCCGCTCATAGATAACATCTCCAGGGACTATGGCAGGCTCCTGGACTTGGGTGTTGTCAGGGAAGGCGGTGGCAACCTGTGAATGAAGAGAGAGTAGTGCAGATATCAAGGAAGCTAGGTAATCTGTCAGCATGTTATTGTCAACATCAGATATTCTTATTTAGGCATAGGCGTACCCCTAATTTCGTTTTAAGTGTCTGATTATGGCTTTCTACAAGGCTTGCTGTAGTATAATCTGGGACTGGGTACGCTTCTGTCCGTCTGGTTAGTGCACACACTACTAAAACATACTTATAACCTTTACATCTGTCCATTTGGATATAATCCATCTGGAGGACTTCAAAAGGATGGTCAGGAGGATGAAATCCACCTTGCTCTACGGGAATGCCTTTACCTGCGTTGAACTGACAACAGATCAGGCAAGTACGCACTTTCTGTTTTGCTGCTGCTCGTAAATGTTTATTGAACCAAAGGTTTTGAATACTGTCTAACATGCCTTTTTCTCCTAAATGTGCAGGACTATGTGCTGTGGTAATAATAACTTGAACCATAGAGTCGGGGAGAAACCATGTGGCTTTTCCCTTCGTCATCCATCCCTATTCTGTCTGGATCCCTCCTAGTTCAGTCCATTTCTTGATTTCGTCTGGGGTAGCATGTGTCTGTATGTCAATTACATCTAGGGCGGGATCCTTAACTGTCATGCAATGAGTTGGCGTCGGGACTATTGTCTTTGTCAAGTCAGGTGTGTGAGTCTGTGCTGTAAGCTTGGCTGTTCGGTCTGCCAGGTCGTTGCCCTGGGAAATGTTGTCAGTGACTTTAATATGTGCTTTACACTTCATAATGGCTATTGCTGTAGGCAAATGTATTGCTTCTAACAGAGCTAAAATACAGGCTTGGGTCAGAGCAATGAGCTCTGCTGCTTGGGCTGACAGGGTGTCAATATGATGTGTTTCTATGACATCAGTTTCTGTTGTTACTGCATATGCAGCCACTAACTCTCCTGTACTTGTTCTCATACATGAACCATCCACATAAAGTGTCAGGTCTGGATCTGGTAATGCGGTGTCTGTCAAGTCTTGTCTGGGTTTCGTCGTGATGGTAATGACTTCGACACAATCATGTGCCAAAGGGTCTGTCATATTTAATGGCAAAAGTGTAGCTGGATTTAATGTGTTACAGCGTCTGATTTCTATGTGTGGCTGAAATAATGTCAATTCATAACCTGTCAGTCGTGCTATAGTCAAGTGCTGAGTCTGTGTACGGTTTAAAAGAACTTCCACGGAATGTGGAACTTGTACTGTCAATTGGTGTCCTAACACTGGTGCTTGACATAAAGCTTTCCTTAATTCGTCAAAAGCCTGTGTATGTTCCTGAGTCCAAGGGAGGACAGTCGATGACGCTGCCTCCTGTGTTGTCAACTGTAAAAGTGGCTTGGCTAGAAATGCATACTGAGGGATCCATTGTCTGCAATAAGAAGTGACTCACTAAGACATTGTGTTCTGGGCTGTGACATATTTACAATTAACTGGATACGGTCGGGTGTTAGCTGTCTCCCCCATTTGGACAGCAAGTGTACAAGGTACACTCCACTTGCTGTGCACTTTGAAAGGGACAGTCTGTAAAACCTTTAAAAAATTCAAAGCTACGTCCACTTAAACTGAATCAGAAGAGATACTGGCTACCTGGATGAATTGGAACACTGAAAAAAAACATTTTTCAGGTCAGTTACTGTAAAGAATGATGCTTCAGAATCAATAGCAGTCAGTAATGAAGAAATGGCTGGGACCACTGGGTATTGTGGTACCACACATCTGTTCAACCACTAGTCTGTAAACTGGTGGTGCATTAGGGTCTGATCGTTTAAGGATAGAAAGGACAGGTGGGTTACATATATTTGAGTCAGTCTTCACCACCCCCCCATGTGCAATGAGTTCGTCAACAATCTTTAATAAGGCCACTATGGCATCAGGTGGTACCTTGTATGTATTGTCATATACGTGGGAGTACTACTCCTGCTTTGAAAGTGACACGGCGTGGTGTTATGTTCATGTGACCTACGTCAGTTGGACCTTGTGCCCATAGGTGCTTTATACCTAGCAAGTTTTCTGGACATGATTTGGTAAGTACCAAGTCTGTGGCACGTGACAGTGGACCAACTCCGAGGGAAACTGGCTTTGACACTTACTCTAACCTCTCTAGGCTGTTTCATTAAAAAGATTGGTAGTCTGACTGCATATACTGCCTCACTACTCCGAGAAGCAGCCCCCACCTCTAGAAAGATGTTCGCGCTCAGAGCTTGAATCTGATCCAAGCATTATCAAGTAGAAGCCGAGCTTCATTGCGATCTAAAATTGAATGACTGCCAAATGTTGATCTCATGGCAGGAGCAAAGCTTCTGCCAATTATCCTGTTTACACTACTGAGGGAAAAACTATTCATTTGCAAGCATGCCTTATCTGAAGTCAATGAAGCTTTTAGTACTGACTGTGAGGAAGAGCAACTTGACCCCTCCCTTACATAAACATAGAGGAAAAATGCTGCCTGGCTCAGCTGGAGAACAGCCAATAATTGTCCGCGGAAAAGAATCGGAGGATGGCTCCAAGAGGCAGTAGCCCTCCCTTTATAAAAACATAATTTACTGGGAACCAGGCCATCTCGATCTCGGACGGACTGTCTCAAGGTTAAACACATTCCTTGTACGTCATAACATATCTCTTCCCAGGCCAGAGCTTTTCTAACTTTAACTGAAGCAAACCTTTAAAACGTTAATTAATAAAGACATATATTTTTCTGTAACTGAGTGACATGCTAGCATTTTAAAAATAATTCTGTACTGCTACTAGCTGCAAGGGAAACAAAACATTCATGGCATGGAAACACACCATATTTTACTCTTTATTTTTATTTATTTTTTGAAAATAACATGTCGAACTCCTTAATTCTGCATTGCATAACCAATATTTTCATAAGTAAGTGTGCAAACTTATCTATTCTACCTATTAAGAGGGCCAGATTCATACTTTTTCAAAAAGCCATGTTTTCTAATTTTAGTGGGGACTGTTCTCTGCACACATCAGTTGAAGCAGCCTGTCAAAGTACATAGGTCAGTCTTAAAACTAAATGCAAATTAAACTAATGTAGGGGACACATTGGGAAAAAATATTCTGTAGAAACATTCCTATTTAAAAAACACACTGTTCATTTACACTAATAAAAACGCATTCTATGAAGGGTCTGATTTATATTTTCTTGTCAACCCTAAAAAAACATCTAAGCACCCTCTGTGCAAAACCCTTATCTCAATTCGACTGGTCTATTTACAACTTTACCGTCTTCTGAGTTAAACACATTAAATCAAGTATTCCAAGCCAAAACCCTTCACAAAAACACTCCTTTACCCTCCATGCAACATTTTACCATTCAATCTGCAAACTGAATACGCCCATTGGATAACATGGCAAATCGCACCCCCGCACAAAACATGCTTTTTCCACCACTTCCACAGCTCGGATCCTTTTCAAATTTTGCATCACAGTAGTCCAAGCTATCCCCTAAATCCTCACCAAAGAGCAACCAAATCCCTCCACTGGAACGGGTACGAATTTCCGCTCAAAAACACGCCCCCCCGCAAACACAAAAAAATGCTAAAATTCCTCAACACCTTGTCAAAACAAATACTGCCTTCTCAATCCAAGAAATTAACCTTTATTCAAAACATTTTCTCCAAGCACTTGAAAGAGATCCAGCTCTCTCCTGACTAACGCAATGATAACATGCTCTGTACAAGCCATATCCACATGGCGCTATTCACAAGCCATATTTACAAGAAAGTCAACAAGTCCAAAAATGACATGCTCTTCACAAGGCATATTTACAAGGAGCTATTTACAAGAAACTACACAAATCTTCCTAGTCTTAGTGAGATCACGAGCATTGAGCCCTTTCCTGGTTCTGGATCGTATATACAGTGGGGAATTGCTTCTTTCTACATACTCTAAAGGGTACAGGTGGTGGCGCTCGTGACCTACGGGGTGTTTCTGAGGGGGTCACTTTAGCTAGTTCTTCTGAGAGGACCAGTAACAACGGCATTTTTCTCTATCAGCCTGTTCTGCCTTGACCTTGTCTAGTTCTCTCTGTTTGATTACTTTCTTTCTCTGTTCTCCTATGTGACTCTTTGCGCCTTAACTCAATGGCCTCTTTCTGTGAGGGTCTTGATTTCTTTTTCCATAGAGCTTCTTCTACTCTCATGATGCACTCGGCATCCCATGTTCCTGAAACAGGCCATCTATATTTCTCTTCTAACTCCTTGGTGTAGTCCACCCACAAGTCTAAGTACAGTATGGCATCTAAGCCATGTTTGTGGTACATAAAGTGCCCTGGAGTGTCCCTAGGTGGAACAGGCACTGCTTCTTCTAGAATCCCTTTTCTAGTTCCTATCTGTCTTAATTTACTGAACAGTGGCATCGTAATATTTTTGACTAGACTTTTACTTGAATTTTGAACACAATTATTACATAAAAGAACACAGTAACATATATCAAACAGTCACTCATACCACGACATTAATCACAAAAATCCTATACATATATTGACTATACTTGATTTCTATAACGAAAATACTCACTAAAAAAACTTCTTGATATACTGCTAAACAGTACAGATACACCGCTAAACAGTGCAGATACACTGCTAAAACAGTGCAGACTGGAATTCTTGATGCACTGCTAAACAGTACAGATACACTGCTAAACAGTGCAGACTGGATCTGTGTACCCAAACCCATCTTTACCGGATGCATAGTAACACACCCGTCTAGATACTCCCCCAGCAACGGTACTCACCGGGAAGCACAGAAAACGGAAGGCCTCAGAAACTGGACTGGACTGGACTGAACCCTGGACTGGACTCGACTCGCGACGTAGATACTTCGGAACTTCGGAACTGGTGGGCCTCAAGACACCTCGGACCTTGCACTCTCGGCTGGACTCGGGTTGGGATCCTCCGCACTCCTCACCGCCTCGTCTGGGTGTCGATCGCAGTCTCAGTCACCTCCGTTGGCCTGAGGGAGATACAGGAAATCCTGCGGATGCGCATGAGTGTCCGTCCGGCTGTGGCAGGGAACTAGGCCTGCAACGCACCGCCGGCGAGTAAGGTGGGGGAGGGTCCCATCTGGGGTGCCAATTTATGTGGTAAATAAAATTACCTAGTACTTAATTTCTATGCGGTAAAATTCAATAAAATAGCTCAATCAAAATAAGAGACACAGAGTCTGTGGCATCTGAGTTTTAAGGGGTTTTATTCCATAAAATGGAATTGTATGGTCCGGACCAGGATATCATGTTCCTTTCACCACTGGGGTTCAGGAAGGGACAGAGCAATGCTTTATTAACAAGGTACAATATTTATAGTTCATTCATGCAGAAGGCGAACAGCTGAGAGAAGCGAGATAGGAAACATGTGCGTAGCAATACGTAATCAGAAGGCGTGCACTAGGGCGTACACGGGGGTGGGTACTAGAAACGTCACATAAAAGTGTCACAAGTGGGTGGATACATAATGAAATCTTGCAGTGTCAGCAGGAATCTGTAGCAAGGATGCGTGCGCAGCAGCATGACGTGTGACTGACGTAAACTGGAGGGTGCAGGGGACTTGACATTTAGCCTTAGAGGGGAGAGACAGAAGTCTGGTGGGTCAGATCAACTTGTTCCTAAATCATATCTGGTATCTTGTGTTTTGGAGTACATGTTGCTGGAAACTAAAGGCTATCGGGACAGAGGTTACTTGTCACTAAGGCTAGGAGATGCATATATTTCTTTAAGTAACTGGAGTTTTCTATGGAAATTGGTACAGTAATACACTTGCATGGAGACGGAAAGACTGGACTGTATCTATTGCAGGCAGGATATGCTTATCCTACTCGTTAGCTAGGAATGTGGATTCACGGAGCAGAACTGATAACATAAAGGCAAAATACCATCTTGGCAGGCAGGCCGGACTGAGCCAGGCCCCGCGCCGCACAGGGAGTAGGATAAAGGTTACGGTGCAGGCAGGCAACCGTGGTCAGAGGCAGAAAACAGAAATGAGCTTGATGGCAGAAATCAGGGCCTAGCTCTGCAGGCTAGGAAAACATGAGAGTGTACCACATAAAGACGGTGGCACGGCATACTTAGGAACTGAATAATCAATCTATTCATGGTGGATCTGAAAGAAGACATGTTAACGGTGGACGCAAATGTATTTGCGTCTTCATAGCTGGCACAGGAGGGAAGTTACATGCACTTTAACTCGTACATGGAGACGTTGGGGTCTACGATAGGGAACATAACTTGACCATAAAATTTATATTTCCTCAAGGTGCTTAACCTCATGCGCGCTAGCGGAATTCCGCTCCTGCGCTGAGATTTTTCAAATCGCACTTTGCGTGACGAGCTGGGCTCGTCATCAGCGTGCGAGCGGGCTACGCCATGACGAGCCCAGCTCGTCATCAGCCTCGAAGGGGTTAAGTAAAGTGCCAAAAAGTCATGTGCACTCTCCATGCTCTTGGGACCATCTCATAGTACCCAGCTGTAAAGTGCACATAACATACAGTCGTGTGAAATTCATGTTTATATCCAACTATTTATACAACAGACATAGCAGGTATTGCAGTCCTACGCAGGGGATCAGACATTGTGTCTCTGTGTGTCCATCAAGTGATTTGCAGCTGTGCTGATAAAGAAGCCTAAGGGCCAATTTACCAGTAGGACAGTACCTAAGATTGAGGAGAAACTGTAGCGAGCTAGTGAAACGCACGACACACGCAAGGACATTGAGTGCTAGTCTCTCAGAAAGATCACACCCTGCTCGAATCAGAATGCAGAATCAGTGATTTGGCCTAGGAGGACATCCTAAAGATGAAATTTTTATATTGTTTTGCAACAATTCCAGACAGGGTCTCTGTAAATATGTTTTACTTAGTGACCCCAACTCCCTTGCCTGGTCCATGGCGGGGCATCATTTTGCCGAGGAGTCTTTAGAAACTGGAAGTTAAATGACTTATTGCCGATTACTTCCATGACGGAGAGGGTTTTCAACATGATCAAGCAGGTAAAGCAACTGCAGGCTGAGTAGGATTGGGTCCATGGTGGCACAAGACATGTAGAGGTGAGTAGTGGTGAGACTAGCCCTCATATTCCTTCCTTTCCGTCGTCTCAGATGTGGTGGTTGGACTGCCACAGTCACACTAGCTGTAAAGCAACTTGTCATTGGGCCAGCAGTTTTACTGGGGGTTCGAGCCCCCCACAGGCTCATTGGCCTCTTCCATGGCCACCACGTTCAGAGTTAGCTGGCAGTGTCAGCAGGACTGCAGTCGTGTTTCTTTTATCGAACTGCATGTCTCGTAATACAGAGTTTGTACCACTGAGCTTATGGTAGTCGGACTGTAGTCGGACCGCAACTGCAGACATGGCAGTTCCTAGTCCGCTCAACTAGTAATCAGGCCCTAGATGTTATGGCAAGGAGGATGAAGCTTTTGGCAGTGCCGAAGAGAAGGAAAACACTGCAAGTGAGGATATTGAATCAAAGAGAAGGCCTCAGCAACCAGCATGTGCTTATCCTAAATGTCCTTGCTTAATGAATGAGTGAGACCCAGTATTACATGAAGATGATGTTACACCTCCATCCCATAAACGCAAGCATTAAATCGAAAAATTGTAAGAAGTGTGACTACACTTGCACATGTAAATAAACAAAAAAACGGGGGCTCTAGCAGGACCAGTTCTAAATTTTACATTCTCAACAATACCACTCTAATTGCTATTGGCTATAGTACAACAAAATAATGTTGTACATTGGCAAAACATTCACACTACATTGGCAGGATATGCCCAGACGTGGGTCCCTTGCTCACTTTGCCACTGGACTCAAGCTAGCCTGGCTGATGACGGCTGATTAGCCAGAAACCGGTCCCAGGATGCTTGTGTCCGGTCCAGGGAAGACATGGCTTGGAAGTTCGGGCTGGACTGTTCCCAATAGGCACAGGGTCAGACTGATTTGCACATGGCCATGTCTGAACTGGGGTGGTGGAGTGAGCTAAAGAATGATGATAGATTAAATCTAGATCAGTTTACTGGGGGTGAGTGCTTCCAATGTTCAACACTATATCCATCATCCCTTTGGTTTTCCTTTATTGGCTATAGTACTGCATTTGAATATATAGTATTTAGAAATGTATAATTGGTTATCTCCTACTGTACACCTCCCAAAGAAACAATAGTCAGTAGCACAGATATACCAATAATTTATTAACTAAGTCTCAAAATCATTTGTGAACATTCATACACAATGCTTGAATAAAAATCACAAGACATTAATTACAGAATGTCAAATAGGACCCATCTAAGAATACTCAAGATGAGACCCTCAGAAAAAACATATGTGCCCACCATTTGAATGAATTAGAAACAACATTCGACATTCTTCACAGCGGGCTTCATGAAAGATGTATCGTCAGTGTGTTTCAGCCTAGCACTTCATGACCTACTCAGGACAATATAAGGGTGTGTAAGTTTGCTTCAAAGAACAAAGTTTAAAAGCATCATGATCCATTGACCTTCATAACCAAATCTAAAAAAAATAATGTAAACGTATAAAAATATTTTATACAGTAGCAAAGGGAAGTGCAAAATAGAAATAACCCAAAACAAACATCAAAGAGACCCATCACCTCCATTTGTGTTACATTCATGAGGCTGAATATGATTCAATGCGGAAAGAGGTACCAATTGCTTGTAAGGGAGTCAGGAATTCCAAAAGAAAAAACACTAAAGTGACTGAGGCCCTCATTATGATGGCGGTTGGTCGGACAGCCGGCTGCAATTGCGACAGTCAGGAGAATGCAGGCAAGCATGTGGTAGTCTGATGACCGCATTCGGATGCAACCGCTGGGCTGGCGGTCAGAAACCCATCAAAACCACAGTGGGGGCATGCTGTAGCCAAGGTAAAGTGTTGCAGCACTTGCCTCCACCGTGCAGCATTTCTTGCACTTTTGTGGAAGTGTGACATGCACCATTTGGTGCACGGCACACAGTGCACAGAGGTGAGTGGGAGCACTACATGTCCCCCAAGGGTCACTTTTAAGTGGCCCACATCAGACGGGGGCCCTGTCTGGGTCCCCAATATCCCTTTCTGATAACCTTTTCATAGCAGTGTTCCAACCATGAAAAGGCTGTTCGAAAGGGATATTGTAATCCTGACGGCGGTGCCTGCCTCGGCACTGCCGCCATGCTGGGACGATACTACGACCGCCGCTCCATCAGGATCTTTAATCTTTGCAGAGGCGGCGGGCTGTCGTCTGACAGCTGTGGGTCCGTCCACCAGCATTGTAATGCAGCCGCAGGACCGAAGGGATGTCAGCAGTCGGACCGCCACCGATGGCTTGGTTAAAGAACACTGCCTGAAAGGATTATTATCAGTATGTGGGCTTTCTCACCAAATACTGGGGTGGTTGGTAATGAGGTCTGAAAGAAACGTCTTTATCCAGGATACAGGGACGTGTCTGTTAATAGTATGTGTATGTGTTTTAATGGTCCTAATTGGGTGGGGTGTATTTTTAATCCTTTGTCAAAATTGATGTTTTAATTTTTTTTTTGATTTTACTATGTTTGTCTTGTACTCTTAAGGTTGCTTATAGACCAAAATAAAATAAACTTGATGAGGGCATGTGTAATTCGGCAGAAACTGCAAGTCGGATTTCAGCTCACTGAATTTCACTTTTAAGTCCAACTGACAAAATGTCGCCCTTCCTGAAATTAAGGGAAGCGAAAGATTATAATGGATATATTGTAAAAATGACCATTTGCACGGTTTATTGAAAACAAGGAATCAGATGGTGTGGGAAACAAAAGGGGGTCCTGTAGATTTGACAAAAGTATTGCAATACACTTCATTATGGTCATTAGCAGCTGCCACATGAAAAATGTAGTAGGGTGAGTGCAAATCTGAAGAATAAAAATGAAAACTCTGGTGTAAAATTAAACCTATCAAGAATTTTTTAGATATTTGTGGCATACAAATATTAAAAACAGTTCAATTCAAATCAGTTTTAAATAAAGCTTTAAGCCCAGAGTATGTAGAAACATCCAGAAAGATTTTAGTTTTTCTTTAAGGAATGCAACAAATAAACATATTCTTTTTGCTTGCCACTGTAAGCTATTAAAATTGAGCAGAAGAAATAAAAGCAAGTTTTGCTGCTTCAATTATGCTCTGTGTCCTGACCTGCCTTTCACCTCTCCTGCTGGCACTGGCAGCATGTATTGTGATGTCGAAGAACTTGGATGCAATAACTTAGAATAGTCGAGTTCTGATGAGTTTTCTTTATAGTTAGCGACTGGGTGCGTCACAAAACACCATTTATAAACAGATCAGCGACTGCCATTTCCACAGGCATGATGACAGAATCCGACGTATTATAATTAGGGCTCCTGGTTTTCCGTTTTTATGGATTTTTACATGTAAATACAGACGGAAAAACAAGTTTTCCTTTATCTGTATTTATATATAAAAACGGGAAAATACTAGTATATTTTGCTGTGCTGCCATTTGGTGTCTCCCCCTCCTTAGAGGGTTCAGAGGTGTCAGACCGGGCTGAGACAGCTTCCCGGGCACACACAGAGCTGCCCACCGCACCCGAGTACTTCAAAGGTATTTGAAAAACCATTTGATTTTTAATGGGGCTTTGTAGTTATTTCACCCCTTTTAGAGCCCCTGCCAGAGTCAGATTAGGAGCCTCTATTCACACCATTGTTGTGTGAGTTGTGGTTCTTGCACTGTGTTGTGAGCACAAATACAGCAATGGAGCATTTGGTGACAGGGTGGGACACCGCTTATTGATGGAATTAGCAGGTCTGGGAGGCAGCAGCTGCCTCTGGGGATGCAGAGCAGGTGCTTGACACGTGGATATAAAAAGTGCCCCCCCCTCTTTCTAGACGGCAAGCTATAACTGTTCTTCCCGTCTCGTGCTCCCTCTACAGCTGATCGCTTTCCCCCTCGTGTGGGTACATCAGCTACCCTGTTCTGTGATGTAATGTCCGGCAATCACTGGTGTTTGTGGTGTGGTGTGTAATATTCAATATTAAGAGCTGAGGGTACATACAGCTCTGAAACAAGAACTCATTTCTTCATTAAATGTAATTTTATTAGGTAGTTGGCCCATACAAGCGATGATCGTAAATAATACATTAGATTTACTGGGAAAAAAATCATATTCATAGATTTTATAAATGAATAACAGATTTTACGAGCATCCCTTAAAAATATCCTGGTAACTAAAGTTATCGACAGACATCCCAAATCAAACAATGGTACACTAACGTCCCCAGTAGCCCATTAATTTGGTATGTTATTAGTTATTATAAAATTTTAATAGTATATTAACCTCCCCAAAGCTGGTTAGAGATTACATTTCCTTGGCTCGATTTACAATGGGCAAGTAAGCAGAACATTGTTCAGGTCATTAGCAAATGGTCATGATGCCTGCCCAACGTTTGAGTGGCCTCTGACAACTTAAATAAATAATCCCTATAAAAGGGGTGCACAAAAGTTCAAGTGGGAAAAACAGTAAGAGTAATCAGGAAAATAGCTGGCCTTAATAATATATTATTACATGTGTGTAATAGTACTTGTGAAGTGCAAACCTATTTGAAAACAAATGGAGTTCTATTCAACAGATGAGAGTCCAGGGCTACAATTTAAGCCTGATTACAGGTACGGTATAGGATAATCTACAGGGTACCAATTAAGTCTTGAATGTGAATGCAGTGTAGTACTCCATAACAAGGGAGTTCTCAAAATCTTTGTGAATTGCATGACGATCAGATGCTGTTCCAGTTGCCAATGCAGGTAAAGTGTGCATAGATGGAGGAAGCCTGCCTTCAGTTATTTTCTGTTTTGCACTTCTTTGTCTCTAGTTTGGACATATTTTGGCACCCGGTGGGCGATTCTCTGCCCAAAGTGGTTAGTTTATTTACGAATGCATACGAGTGTCATTTCTGTTGGCCTTCTCAGTAATGCAGGTGGTTTTGAACTAGACTGGACTGAAGGAAGCTGTTTGAGATGCGGAAAGAGAGAGAAGTGGATTGTGAGGAGATTGAATGACTTGAGTACTGTTGATTTCATGAGGATACAAGGGCCAATAAGACTAGTGAATGACAGTGAGTCTTCCTCTTATGTTGTGAGTGCAGTTAATCTGATGGATGATGCAGGAATAAGGACATCAAGGTTGTGCGTACATGTTGGTGAAAAACAATTTTTTGTGATGGAGAGTGTCTTTATGTTGTGTAATGTGATATTGTCACTTATGTCAGACGTATAGATAACTGAAGAGTACATTGATGAGCATGAGTTGGAAGGTATGTGGCATTGATGGTTTGTAAATGTTGTGAGCAGATGCGTGGTTTGGGTGTGGTGCATCTTGCCTGGGGCATATATTAGTTTATCTAAGAGTCTTGGGGGCCTATTAGCATGGTGGTTGGAAAAAATGTGAGACCTATTGCATTGCAAATGTTTGTTCTTTGTTGTGTCTGTTTTTCTGGCCTCCTACTTCAAGCACTCACTTAAAAAAACAAGCATTTGCAATGCAATAGGTCTCGCATTTACTTGAGTTTAAGCAATTGGCATTGTAAATGACAATGTCTTTTATTTATGTTTTGGTTTTAAAACAGATAAATAAAAGACATTGTCATTTATAATGCCAATAGCTTAACCTAGCGTAAATGCGAGACCTATTGCATTGCAAATGCTTGTTGTCTTCTACACACACAAAACATCAATCCTCATATTGATGACCAGGGACAGCTTTAGCTCTGGTGGGGCACATTTGGGTTGCAGCTGAAGGCAGTGTGAGTTTCTCTCAGTGGGGTGGTATGGTGTTCAGAGGGGGAGAGGATGTGGCACTCTGCCGATGACAGAAACTGCAAGGTTCTGAGACAAATGGCTTGTGATAGCACTTTTAAGCCTATTTGGGACATATTGGAAAAGGCAAAGTTTTCAGATGAATGTATAGTGTTGGCCAATAACAACATTGTCAATTTGAATAAATGTGGAAAAATAATAGCTGTAGCATCATCTTTTGCTTGTGGCAAAAGTAAATGTGGATAAATACAGAAAAAATGCCCGAAAAATAAATATGGATATATACAGATGGAAATGGCAAAAAACATAAATACCATAAAACCGGGAGCCCTAATAATAATGAATATTTTGATTGTTCACTAAGAAAGGTCAATGGTGGCTATGGCCAGTATTTCAAACAATCTACCATATTTCAAAGTTGCGAGTATGGAGGAATGACGTGTACGTCCTAAACTCGCCTAAATGAGCATGTGTTGTAAGTGCCTCCATGAATGAATCTATGATGTTTGCAACTATATTAAACACATTATTATTCTCTGAACACACTGATTCCATCTTATTACTGAGGGCACCCATGACTTTATTATGTTTTTGCTGTACTATCAACATTGCTTGCTCTAAAGAGAGAAATTAACTTTTAGTTACTATCTAAATTCCAGCCCCCCCCCCAACAGTAGGTACCGCCTTCCTTCATAAAATAGCTTTGCTATGTAATAAGGCTCCTTGCAAGGCTTGACATGATCTTGCACCTGCATGTAGTTGTGGTCTTTTTGCTGTACTGCTTGCTACTTGAGAGTTGACATCTGCGGATGCATTGGGAAAGCATGTTTTATATTAAATCTGTTTGCGATACAGGTCTAGTGGTAGGTTGTCCACTTTTAGCTGCACTGTGTCGTTCAAAAAAATCTTCATTGTGCTCCACTAAATTATCATTGTGATCCACTGTTTTTTCAGTGTGCATTGGTATGTTATCTGTGGATGAGTAAATCTGGACATGAGTAAATGAGTAAATGTGATTTATCAGCTAGTTTATATATATGGCTACATGACTTGTGTTTTTTCTGGTAGTGAATTAAACTCTTCACAACGAAACATGTTATACTTAGAGTATACAACTCCCAGAATGCATTTTACAAAATGCCTGAAGTGTTACAAGAGCCAGACAAGTTATGTAGCTGCCCTTCCATACAGGAAGTTGGGTGTGAGTTTCTGATTCCCCTACGCGCTATTGCTGTTCTTTTCCAGGTCTGTTTGTCGGACAGACTTCACCTCAGCCATCCTTTTTCTCCAACTGGAGACCGCTTTTCATCTGATGTCTGAAGTATACAAAACAGGGATGCAGCACAGCAGCATGAACATTTTGTTGAGGTCCATGCGGTGTGAGCAGTTTGCTCTTTCATGGATCACACAATTTCGGCTCTTTTCTTGCTACGTTTCTTGACAGGCACACCCTGGACATTGCTTCCTATCTGCCATCAATGTTCGAAACAAAGCCCAACAATAAACATCACTGAGGCGGCCATCTTAGACTGGGGATTCACCCCTGTTCAGTATTTCTGTGCACTGCCTGAAGCTCTACTAAGGGTAAACTCACTGCAGAGTTGTGCAACGTAGTGCTTATAACTGTGCAGACCCTGACCCTTGAACTTTGCCCCCATCCTTTCAGCTCATAAGCGTGTAAGTTACTGCTCCTCAATTGGGCCCCTTTTTTTTTTACAAAACCACCACTGTGTCTCTATTTCTCCCACTTAAACTTTCTGCTATGACAAATGTTTTTTTCTGTAATGTAAACTTATGCCAAGAGGCACTTCCAAACTAAGGCTATTTTCTTAGCAACCATTTGTTGCTCTACACATTCATGTTTGTCAATTAAACTGACTTTTTAAAGCCTCTCCTACCTTCCCTTCCTGGCCTCTTTGCACAATTCATCTTTAAACAGTCACTAACATTGCTGTAAAATGTGTCTGCACCATGAGCTGCTCAATGTTAACACATGTTAGCATGCAGCCTTGGGCTATTTGGTAAATAGTATTATTTGCTTAATTATCTTCACAGCCCTTTCCTCCCTCCCCCTTTTATATTTGTAGCCTGTCCATTCCCTCTGCTTCCAACTCCTAAAACCCTTAAAAACTCCCTTCACTCTCACCCCTTATAGGTATCACATTCCTCAATCGGGCATATCATCCTAAAAATCACATATTGTACTCCCAAAATCTCTCTCATAATGTCTCCCTCAAGCATGGTTAGACACCTCTCTGACACTGAGGGTCCCGCAATATGAAACTCCCTTATGACACGAACTATTGATAGACTTCTCTTAGACCAAAAAAATCTCACTGTTACCATCTAAAGTAATAGCAAGGTGTGATCCGAGCAAATGGCAAACACCTCAAAACATTTGATTTTAACAGTTTGATTATCCCTCCCTGTAACCATTGCAACTTGCCTTTTCACAGTGGGTCCACCATCCTCTCCATTTGACCAAACAGGAACCATCACTATCTCACTTGCTTACTCCCATCACCATTTTGCAGGCTAACCTACTGATCCAAAACTGCTGCCTTTGAAAACTCCCTCCTGCTGAGGACATGCCCCCTTGGCGTGGAATATTATATAAAAAGTACTTGTCCTAGGGATGGAATGATTCAAAAAGTTACTTGTTCTATAAAAGAAAATCCCTATTGGTGCCATGAAATAAAGTGCCAAATTATGGCAGTGTTCTCACTAGGTCAGATAAAAGTTTCACTGATTATGTTACGGCTTATATTACATCAATGTTTGGATTCTAGCCTCACTTATTAGGGTATGGCTCATAATACAGAGGTAAAAGAGATACAACAACAAATTAGAAAGCTACAATGTACCTGGCTCAAAACAAACAACAATTAAGACAAACTGAGTGGATGAGTGACTCATCTCAAACTTCATTCTACTACTCTTTCTAATGCACTACCCTATTTCTCACCCTATACCTCTCTCAATATATCCTCTACCTCCACTTTTTTCTCTCATCCCAAACCCCATTCTACTACTATTAGTACCCAAATAGCCTTTTCTACACTCTTCCCTCCTCTACCCCTCTTTGGATCATCTCATACCTCTTTTACTATTCAGATCTCCCAAACAAGCCTTTATAAAACGTTCCATCTGACTCTTTCCCCTTCACCTCCTCTTTACTCATCCAAAACCTCCTCCTACCCTCCTATTGCTATGAATCCCAAAAACCAAACAAAACAAAAAAACATTTGAGGCCCTTCCCTTTTCTATCCCTCCACTATTCCATTTCAATCTAAAAAACAGACTCACAAGTCCACCACCCATTTTAATTTCATATTTACCTATATTAATTCCCCACTAATCCTGGTTGGGTTCCGGAGTAGCCAAAAGGCACTTCAACACCTCATCAGAGGTAGCAAAAGCTGAATAAATGTAGCCCCTTCCCTCTTCTAGTCCTCCACTATTCCTTTTCGAACAAAATAACAGACTAACATGTCCACCGATCAAGATCATTTCCTATTTCCCTATACTACTTCCTCACTAATCCTTTTTGGGGTTTGGGTTTCAGAGTAGGGTGCTACTCGCCGAAAAACAATTCAAAAGCTCATCAGTGGTAGCAAGCATTATAAAAAATGCAAACCCTTTCTTCTTCTATACCTTTACTATCTTTTTCAATCCAAATAACAGACTAACATGTCCACCGCTCAAATGAATTTTATATCTCCCTATACTATTTCATCAATAATCCTTTTTTGGTTCTGGAGTAGCTTGCTACTTGCTGAAAAAGTGCTTTGATACTTCAACAGGGGTAGTAAGCACTATATAAATGCAATTGGAATTACAATAAATGTAAGCTTCTAATTACAAGTTCTGAGACAAAATATAGAAATAAAAATATCATGTAACATAAATATTGTGTCAAGAATATTGTGACACGTAAATATCTTTGTCTTAAATAACGCTGTTGAAAATATCAGTTTTAGGTGTTGTATTTATTATCGATTTAGTTAATATAATTATTTTTATCATTCTTTTAATGATGTTTAATGTATTCTATTTTTGTTTGCATACGTCTTTTTTATTTATAGTAATTGAATATACATTTTTTAGACATTTTTGTAATACGAATTGTATTTGTAATTTTTTATTTTATTTTATAAAATGTTATTCTTTAAGAGCGGTATTTAAATTTTTTAGGGGTTAAGGGTGGAAGTATTTTTAAAATAAAGTATTAGTGTATATCTTTTTTTCAAATTTTTGAAGAAAAACATTAAACAATTAGGAGCGGGATGTTAGGTTCATAGGAGATTAGGGTTGGAAGTACACTCTAAAATTAAGAATTATTGTGTGTTAATTATGTTAATTAAAAAGAAATTGAGAAAACAATTAGCATCAGGATATTGGGTGTATAAGGGAGAAGGATGGGGTGTATTTTACAAATTATGTATTAATGATTATTTTTGTATGTGTATTTAAAAAATGTAAAAAATTAAATGTGAAAAGCTTTATGAAGTTGGATGTAGGATTAATATTGAATAAAGGTGTGGATAGTTTTTTGGGGTTAATGAAAGTAATTTAAATACATTACTTTAGAATTTTAAATCTATGAAAAAAAATTAAATTATTTTTGAAAAATGTTAAATTAAAAAATTCTAAAAATTGATAAATGATTGTTAATTATAAAAACAAATAATAGGTTGCCTATTGATAGTATTATGCGATATTTGAGGAGAAAGTATTAATATTAGTTTCTTAAAAACTCCGACGGACATCGTAATCGGCCCCTCTATGTCCAACATCTTTATTATTATAAGATATATTGGAGAGGGGATGGACAATGTGACCTCTTTAGTGTGCAGCACCTTCCCTTCCCTGAGTTGAGCTAAATTGGAGTTGATTTATTTTGTCTTGGAGTGGCAATAGTATATTTCATTCATTTAGTGTCCAAAACTTTTCGTGAGATAAGTTGTATTGAAATGTAAAAGGGCAATCATGACACTTTAGTGTTCAGCACCTTCCCTGAGTTAAGTTAGATTGGAGTGGAAATACTAAGGGGATTATTATGATATGACAACTCCAACTATCACCATCTTGGACTCAGAACTGGCCAGCCTGATAGCGATGCGACAAACACTTTTCGTTTGGGATCCCTCTGTTCTCTATGGGAGCTTGTGTCACTTCTGTAAGCCGTCCGTAATGCAGGCTCCCATAGAGAAATGGGTGTGTGTGTAAAACCCTTCACCTAGTGGCAGGCACAATATGGTGCCTGCCACAGGGTTCAGGGTTTTACAGGGGGTACCCTAGGTACCCCCTCAACCACCAACGAAGGCTGCGGAGGCCAGGCCCCGCCAAAGTCACTTTCCAACAGCCTTTCCATGTCAGAAAGACCGGCACGGAGAGGCTGTGGGAAACTGGCATCGTAATCCCGACGGCGGAAACGCCATCCATAGGGGATCATGGTGCAGGTCCGACTGGCTGGAGGACTCAGAGAGCTGGTCAGAACTGAGTTAGAATGACCAGCCGGTTTAAATTCTGACATCCGACATCGCATTAGGTCGGTCAGACCTCAAACCGACTGTGTTGGTCTGAAAGCCTCGACCGCAGCCGTAAAGCTTCTGACTAGAAGTTGGAGGCTTTCGGAATTACATCTTAATCAGCCCCTAAATGTTGCTCCTTTAGTGTCCAACACCGTTTCTGAATAATTTTATCTTGGAGTGGGAATAGTATATTTCACCCAGGTAGTGTCCAAAACCATCCCTGCGATAAGTTGTATTGCAGTGTAAAAGATCAAAGTTGCCTCTTAGTGTCCAGCACGTTCTCTTCGTTAGATTAGATTGGAGTGAGAATAGTAAATGTTGACCCTTTAGTGTCTAAAACCTTCCCAGATTTATTTAATCTTAGAGTGGGGGTAGTATATATATAACCCTTTCATTATCGAAAACCTTCCCAGAGATGTGTTATTGCAGTGTAAATGGTCAATGTTGTCTCTTAAGGGTCCAGCACATTCCATGAGTTAAGTTAGATTGGAGTAAGAATAGTAAATGTTGCCTCTTTAGTGTCTAAAACCTTCCGAGAATTATTTTATCTTGGAGTGGGAATAGTACATTTCCCCCTTTTAGTGTCCAAAACATTTCCTGAGATAAGTTTAACAGCAATGGGATTGGATAATGTATCTTCTTCAGTGTTCAGCACTTTCCCTGAGTTACGCTAGATTGGAGTGGGAATAGTAAATGGTGTCCCTTTAGTGCCCAACTCCTTCTCAGAAATATTTTATTTTGGAGTGAAAACAGTATATTTAACCCTTTAAGTGTCTCATAGGAGAGCCTAACAAGCAGACTGCCGCTGTGACAGCAACTACTGTACGCTCCTGCATGGAGTGGCATGTACCATTTTGTGTGTAGGAAAGTACCCCTTTTTGCATGGTTCCCTCCTACTTTTTGTCTGACATCTGATGCAATCTGACTTTATGTGCCCTGGGTCCCTACCAATCGGGTTCCCAGCCATCACCTGTGTTCCTTCCCAAGACTGTACCTTTGTATCCATAATTGGCACATCTCTGGCCACAGGTAAGCCCCCTTGTAAAAGGTAGCATGGGTACCAAGGGCACTGTGACCTGGAAAGGTCTCTAAGGGCTGCAGCACCTATTGCGCCAACCTTTTGAGGCTGTTTACCTTAAATACCCACACACTGCCATTGCAGGATGCGTGGTATGGTGCAGAGAAAAGTGAAGAGTCAACATGGCACACATCCCTGTGTGTCATGCCTGCAACCCACTGCCTGATCTCTAGGTAATTCACCCGTCTAGCAGGGTGCACTAGCACTAAGTGAGGGTACAGTTGCATGAGCCCTGTACCCGTACAGTGTTTAAGCCAATTCTTAGACATTGTAAGTGTAGTAAAGCCATAAAGGGTAAATGGTCTGGGAATTGGTCATTACAAACTCCACAGCTCCCTATTGGCTTTGCTAAAAACTGGGAAGTTTGGTAGCAAACTTCTCAGCACATTAAACTCACACTGATGCCACTAATGTTGGATTTAATGTAAAATGCACTCAGAGGGCAACTTAGGGAGGCCTCCTGAAAATTGGCCACCCCTGCTGTGATTCCTGAAAGGCTGCCTGACATTTACCAACAACAGACAGGTTTCTGGACCCCTGGGAAGAGAGCTACCACTCTCTGTGTTCAGAAACAAAACCCATCCTGGGCGGAGGTGCCATACCTCACACCCCAGGATGGGCTGGGTCCATGAAGGGGAAGCTTTAAACGTCTGCCACCTTTGGAAGCTCTCCCTGACTTTTGCTGCCTCAAATAACTGGCTCCCACCAGTTCTGGCCCCCACTGTGGGTGTGAGAATTGGCAGCAAAACCAAGCTAGGATGAAAGGTGTGCCGACCTTTGCCAATCTCACCCCTCAGGTGGGGCAGGTGAGGTGAAGCAAACATCTCAGTCCCCTTCATCTGAAGACTCAGCTAATTAGGGAGAAGCTCATGCCCCCTCCTTTTAGAGGGTAGCATAATAGGGGTTGTACCCACCCCAAGGAAGGGACCCATTGGTCCTGACCTGCACACCCCTTTAAAGCCCCTAAATCTAGTATTATGGGCAGCCCGAACCTTACCTGCTCAGATTTGAGGAAGAAAAAAGGATCAAAGATCTGTGCTGACCCTTGAAGATGAAGAGGACACAAGCTGTTTTCTCCCAGCCCTACCGGCCTGTTCCATCCACGACCTGCCTACAGCAAGAACCCTGGCGAGTCCAGTAGCCAGCAACCCCTACCTGGAAGTCCTGCCCTGCAACTCTCTTACAGACTATGTCTCCTGTGAGCACATGATTTGCTCAAGCAAAGACTCACCCACAGAATCCGGTTTCCAGTGACTACGCAATTCTACACCACTCTGCACCCGACACCTACCGCCGCATTCGAGTGACCCAGCACCACAAGGAGGTCTTCCACATGATCCTAACCTGGGATCTGGTTATCTCCATCCTTCCTCAAGCTTTGCTACGACGCCTGCTGCCTCAACCTGAAGGGTCCCCGCGACCACAACCAGAGCAGGTAAGAAAACCTGATGTCAGAAGACACCCCACACCAGATGCCCCATGGCCTTGGGTAGCTCAACCAATAGTGTCCAGGAATCCCCCAAGAACCCAACTTACATCTCCATCCTGTGGTCTCCCTGCATGAGCCTGCAGCAACTTCCTGAACCAAAGGTTTCCAGTGAAAAGCATGGGATTCCCGACGTCCTGTTTGCACCCTGCACCAGCCCATTCCAATGCTGCTGGTGGTGCAGCTCTTGTGCTGGTCATTGGCCCCTGCAGTGCTGACCTTAACCCTAGTAGCTTTGCTCCCACATCCTGGTGGCCTGCTTTCCAGCAGACCCTAACCAAAGGCCCCCTTAGCCCCATGGGTTAACAATGGGCCCCTGCACTCTGCCCCCAGCCAACCCAGTGTCAAGTGGCAAATATCAGGAGACACAATATTTGCCCCCCACACACACCACAATGGGCAAAATCACCCTTTTATGGCAACCTTACCCGCCTGTCCGACACCCTTTTCATGGCAGGCTCACTGCCATGAAATTGCCAGTGGAAATGCAACTCAGAATATGCTTGGCGATGCCGGTATGTGCACCACCAGCATATTCCTGCCCCTTTTCACATTGCCACTGCTACACTTGGAATACAGCATGGAGGACCCACAGGGGTGCACTGGTCAGACTGCCACCACAAGTATGGCACTCCCAGGACTGCCATACTTGTAATAACTCCCTAAGAAGCCCAATTAAGACTTTATTGGTGTGGGAGTTGGGTTGCCATGCTGCTACCCTGCTGCCACACCCCACATCCCACATCTGAGCACCACCTGCCAAATTGCAAGTTTTTTCATGTCTGGTAGGCGTTTCATTGGTACCACGGCGGTGCCTCTGTAAAAAGAGCACTACAATGGGAGTGTCAAATACAGTTCCTGCATGGCATGGACTCTGCAGTCCTTGCTGTGTAGGAACTGGGGTACATGCACACCGGAGGCACAACATGTGCCCCCATTGCCACATTACAGTGTCCTCCTTGGGGGCTCCAAAGTGACTTTTCCTGTCAATTGGACTGCCATAAAAAGGCAGTCAGAAAGGGACATCGTAATCCTGAAGGCAGGCACCACCTTCATTCAGGACCACAATTCCAACCGCCACCCCGACAGAATCAGTAGATCCTATCTGTGGTGACAGTCTTTACTGACAAAATTATTGCTCCGACCGCCTGCATCATAATGTGGTGGTCAGACCGGACCGTTGCCCTGTATGTCAGGTGGACTGTAAACAAGGGCCTGTCAGTGACAATCTGCCCAACATCATAATGAGGGCCTTAATATTTTATTATTTTTATTTTGAAGAAAAAAACACATATATATTTATTAGAAAGAAAATGTGTTAATTTGTTATTGTAACATACTATTGAGTAGTTGTTAAAGTAAAACAGAACAAATGTGTTTGAATATAGTTTTAGTGCCATACATTTTCATATTTTTTTAACCATTGTGCATTTTTAATGTTTCTCACAAACAAATTTTACATACATTTTCATGCTGTCATTTACCAGAAATATATTTTAGATATATTAAATAATGTTATTGATGTTATAATATGTTTTAATATATATCACATTTTTAAATAATTGTTAAGCAAATACAGAAGAAATGTTTCTGAAAACATTTTCAGTAGTATACATTTTCATATTATTTTAAACATTGCACATTTTAAATATTTTTTTCATAAACATATTTTACATATATTTTCATACTGTCATTTAGCAAACATATTTTAAATATATTAAATAATGTTATATGTGTTATCATATTTAATGTATACTTTACACATTTTGTATACATTTTTGGAACATTGTGGTACATGTGATATATTTTTTAACAACTGTAAACATTATAATAAACATTTTTGTAGCATTTGTGTTATTTCTCCCATTGAGTCCTATACAGAGATAGTCTTTTTTCACATTTATTAGGCGGATATTTTTTTATACTGCTAACTACATTTTGTAGTTTATTGGTGTTATTTTGGGGGAAGAAAGAAGTGGCAGTTGGGTGCTGCTTTTTGTCAGTAAAGCTAAGTTAATTGTGGCTTATTTTAAAGATATTTCTAAGGTATTGGAAAGGTAGGAAAGTTGTGTATATGATAAATGTTGTATTAATGATGAGTTTATTACGTTTTCTATAGTTTTTCTGGATGCTATTTTGTGTTGAGTACTTTTGTTAAGTCTTTTTTAATGCAAGTGATATTTAGTGTATGTTTTGCTGACTAAATTTGTGTATAGTCATTTTATATATGTATGTATATATTTGGGATTGTAGTGTTTTGTGTGGCAGTGTTTTTTTACTCTATTTTTGCAAGTTTAATTTTCCTGGATGCTTCTAAGGGAAGTCGGACATCTTGTTCACAAATAGGTTACCTTGTTTTTCATGTTTCCTGGAGCTGTTCTATTTTAAAACAACTTTTTCCAGTGTTTTATAGAACATACAGACTGTGGATTGCATAGAAGGATTGGTTTTTTTTAAATTACTTTTTTTGGGCAGTTTTTTTTCTACCATTTGAGCAACTTTTTTCGGGATTACTTTTTGGGATTATGCAGATTTGTACAGAGATCTGCAGCAACAAAATCATCAGTTAATTGTATTAATTTACTGTAGGATAGAAATGCTATATATTTATAATTATATCTTGTTGACATATTTGTTATGTTGTTTTGTTCAAACTATGTGGTGTTTAGTTTTAAATTATGTGTAGGTAGTTTGTTACTTTGTTTTATTTATTAAAAAAATGTAAATAATTGTTTAAAGTATACTATTAATATTCTATTATCTCAGTGAATAATGCAAAACTGAGAATGATTTTTTCACTGATATAATATTAATATGTTACTACTTTAAACTAGTGATTATGTTGCAGTTACTTAGATGCTTGGTAGATTTTATAGGTGGTTTAGAGTATAAATTTGGTCTATCTAGTTCTTTGGCTCCCACACCCACAAACCCCAATGCTGCCTGCCCGCCAGATTACAATGCAAAGTGTTGTTGGCGGGTGGGCAACCTGGCGGTCCCCCTGCAGTCCAGTAAAAAGGATCAATACGCCTTTATTACTGCCTTGTCATGGGACCGCTAGAGCTCATTTCAAGACCGGCATGGACTGTTAAGTCCATGTTGTGCTGGAACGGGGGGTGCTTGCACAAGGGGACCCATTTGCTTTTTGCCAAGGCCAGCTTTTACATGGTGGTGCTGACTGCCATGTAAATACTGGCGGTCGGGAAACTCAAAATATGCATGGCGGTGCTACAACAGCACCACCAGCATATTCTGAGCCCCTGACCATCGGCCACCACCAGGGAATGTGATTCCCTGGTAGTTGCAGCAGTCAAATGGCGGTCCAACTGCCTAACTTATAATACAGAGGTGGTTGGCCCGCCACTGCCATGCCCCTAAAAGTCTTGCACCAAACTTATAATAAGGTCCTTACTTTGAATTGTAAATGTTCATATGTTTTCCTAGTTTGTTTGATTAGTTTAGGACAGATTTCTGTAACAGATTCTAGTCTAAGTTCTTCGTAGCTTTTCTGTTTATGTAAGGCTTCTAGTAATTTGTTTAAAGTAGGTTGAGTTCTGCCTAGTGTGGATTGGAAGGGGGAAACAAAGAAAGGCTTGGGTCCTGTCACTGACCGGCCTGGACCGCTACTATTGAGTAAACAAAAAACAAGTGGCCGAGCAGGATGAATTATGAATAATGCACCACCTAGTCAAGTAAATTACTAGGTTGGACAACCTTTAAGTTGAATGAATTAATTCTTTATCAAGCAATTTTTTAAACAGTGTTTTTCTTACGTCATCAAAAAACCAACGACATTTTTGACAAATACATACATACATTCAATACAGTGCCATGAACATATCAAACAAATATATATCACAAAAGAATTGTAACATAAAGTCTCATAGACAACTATGCAATGCCTCAGGTGTTTTGATTATGAGGCACCAGTCCTGAATAAAGACAAACAAGTGGACAAGCTGATAGTTACATTCGCCTACTTGTCAACACCAACCCAAGATACGTATTGTAATTCATAATAGGGTGCTAGTTATAGGAATAAAGAATTAATTCATTCAACTTAAAGGTTGTCCAACCTAGTAATTTACTTGACTAGGTGGTGCATTATTCATAATTCATCCTGCTCGGCCACTTGTTTTTTGTTTACTCAATAGTGTGGATTGGAAGGCATTATGCCATCCTTCCACTGCATTGCTTATTTTTGCCTCCTATGCCATTGCGCTGTCCTAAAGATTCCATCATGGTATGTAAAGTTTTGGCTGGCATCTGTGTTCTGAAATATGTAGTCTGCCTACCCATGTGTCCTTGAAGTAGTCCATTGGGGGAGCTAGTTTGTCTTCATTATTTTGGTAAATGGGACTTTCTATTAGGATTTTGTAATGGTTGGCTACTTCTTGCACAGGAACTAAAGGCCTCATTACGTATTTGGTGGTGGAAGAGCAAGAATACCCCGCTCCTCCAAACTCATGTAGGAACCAACTGCCAGATCAGGAGTTTTCTCCTCGTCTGGCAGGCTGGTCTTTGGCGTTACCAGACGGTGCCCACAATGGGAACATCATAGGCACTACCTGCATGGCATGGAGTGCAACAGTCCATGCCATTGAGGTACTGGGGTCCATGCACACCGGGGGACACATGTTGTGCCCCGCTGTGTGTCTCCACAGTTTTCATGGCAGACTCACTGCCATGAAAACCGTAGCAGAGAGGAAACTCATAATATGCTTCGCAGGACTGCAGCAGGACTGCAGCAGTCATGCCAAGTTGTTTACAGCTTCAGGACCACGGTGGTGCCCTGGCGGTTGTGACGGTTGTGACGGTTGTGATGGTCCCAAACTGGCCCGACCACCCTAGTTGTAATTTTGCGGTAGATAGACTGCTGCCGTGAGTCTGTTGGTCGATAGACTGTCACACTGATAATAAGGGTCATAGGCTAGTGCAATCATTTTTATAATTTCAAAGGCAAATTGGCTGTTGGTGGTGTATTCCACACGTAGGGCCTGATAACGAGTTTGCCACCAAGCAGGCAGCTTTTTTATCTCCGTTTTATGACAACACAGCTGTGCTCGTGGTGTTGTGTTGGCACTGCAATTGCAGTGGCATGCTTTGGCTCATAGAAAGCCTGCAGCATATGCTGCTGCCGTGGCACCATGGCTTGCTCATCTATGCACTGTGTGCCATGTACTATGTTGATTTACAAAAGGGGGTGGTGATGAACAGAGTGTCTGAATTGAGCAGACCACTCTTACCCAGTCCAAAGATCAGGGCTTGATCCATCACCGTTATTTATCTCACTGCCCCATCCCAGCTCAGAACCTGGCTATATGCAAATCAGTCTGTCCCTGGCCCAGTGCATCATGGGAACAGGGCAGACTAAACTACCAAGCCAATTCTTTACCAGAAAGGAGACAAGCTACCGGGGACCGGTTTCTGGCATTTCAGCCTCTTCGGCCCGGCTTGCTTGAATCCTGATGGAGCAGTGAGAAAGGGACTCATGTCTGAGTATACCCTGCCACACCTATAGTGGCCAAAATCGATTTACAAAAGGGGGTGGTGATGAACAGAGTGTCTGAATTGAGCAGACCACTCTTACCCAGTCCAAAGATCAGGGCTTGATCCATCACCGTTATTTATCTCACTGCCCCATCCCAGCTCAGAACCTGGCTATATGCAAATCAGTCTGTCCCTGGCCCAGTGCATCATGGGAACAGGGCAGACTAAACTACCAAGCCAATTCTTTACCAGAAAGGAGACAAGCTACCGGGGACCGGTTTCTGGCATTTCAGCCTCTTCGGCCCGGCTTGCTTGAATCCTGATGGAGCAGTGAGAAAGGGACTCATGTCTGAGTATACCCTGCCACACCTATAGTGGCCAAAATCGATTTACAAAAGGGGGTGGTGATGAACAGAGTGTCTGAATTGAGCAGACCACTCTTACCCAGTCCAAAGATCAGGGCTTGATCCATCACCGTTATTTATCTCACTGCCCCATCCCAGCTCAGAACCTGGCTATATGCAAATCAGTCTGTCCCTGGCCCAGTGCATCATGGGAACAGGGCAGACTAAACTACCAAGCCAATTCTTTACCAGAAAGGAGACAAGCTACCGGGGACCGGTTTCTGGCATTTCAGCCTCTTCGGCCCGGCTTGCTTGAATCCTGATGGAGCAGTGAGAAAGGGACTCATGTCTGAGTATACCCTGCCACACCTATAGTGGCCAAAATCGATTTACAAAAGGGGGTGGTGATGAACAGAGTGTCTGAATTGAGCAGACCACTCTTACCCAGTCCAAAGATCAGGGCTTGATCCATCACCGTTATTTATCTCACTGCCCCATCCCAGCTCAGAACCTGGCTATATGCAAATCAGTCTGTCCCTGGCCCAGTGCATCATGGGAACAGGGCAGACTAAACTACCAAGCCAATTCTTTACCAGAAAGGAGACAAGCTACCGGGGACCGGTTTCTGGCATTTCAGCCTCTTCGGCCCGGCTTGCTTGAATCCTGATGGAGCAGTGAGAAAGGGACTCATGTCTGAGTATACCCTGCCACACCTATAGTGGCTAAAATCGATTTACAAAAGGGGGTGGTGATGAACAGAGTGTCTGAATTGAGCAGACCACTCTTACCCAGTCCAAAGATCAGGGCTTGATCCATCACCGTTATTTATCTCACTGCCCCATCCCAGCTCAGAACCTGGCTATATGCAAATCAGTCTGTCCCTGGCCCAGTGCATCATGGGAACAGGGCAGACTAAACTACCAAGCCAATTCTTTACCAGAAAGGAGACAAGCTACCGGGGACCGGTTTCTGGCATTTCAGCCTCTTCGGCCCGGCTTGCTTGAATCCTGATGGAGCAGTGAGAAAGGGACTCATGTCTGAGTATACCCTGCCACACCTATAGTGGCCAAAATCGATTTACAAAAGGGGGTGGTGATGAACAGAGTGTCTGAATTGAGCAGACCACTCTTACCCAGTCCAAAGATCAGGGCTTGATCCATAACCGTTATTTATCTCACTGCCCCATCCCAGCTCAGAACCTGGCTATATGCAAATCAGTCTGTCCCTGGCCCAGTGCATCATGGGAACAGGGCAGACTAAACTACCAAGCCAATTCTTTACCAGAAAGGAGACAAGCTACCGGGGACCGGTTTCTGGCATTTCAGCCTCTTCGGCCCGGCTTGCTTGAATCCTGATGGAGCAGTGAGAAAGGGACTCATGTCTGAGTATACCCTGCCACACCTATAGTGGCCAAAATCGATTTACAAAAGGGGGTGGTGATGAACAGAGTGTCTGAATTGTGCAGACCACTCTTACCCAGTCCAAAGATCAGGGCTTGATCCATCACCGTTATTTATCTCACTGCCCCATCCCAGCTCAGAACCTGGCTATATGCAAATCAGTCTGTCCCTGGCCCAGTGCATCATGGGAACAGGGCAGACTAAACTACCAAGCCAATTCTTTACCAGAAAGGAGACAAGCTACCGGGGACCGGTTTCTGGCATTTCAGCCTCTTCGGCCCGGCTTGCTTGAATCCTGATGGAGCAGTGAGAAAGGGACTCATGTCTGAGTATACCCTGCCACACCTATAGTGGCCAAAATCGATTTACAAAAGGGGGTGGTGATGAACAGAGTGTCTGAATTGAGCAGACCACTCTTACCCAGTCCAAAGATCAGGGCTTGATCCATCACCGTTATTTATCTCACTGCCCCATCCCAGCTCAGAACCTGGCTATATGCAAATCAGTCTGTCCCTGGCCCAGTGCATCATGGGAACAGGGCAGACTAAACTACCAAGCCAATTCTTTACCAGAAAGGAGACAAGCTACCGGGGACCGGTTTCTGGCATTTCAGCCTCTTCGGCCCGGCTTGCTTGAATCCTGATGGAGCAGTGAGAAAGGGACTCATGTCTGAGTATACCCTGCCACACCTATAGTGGCCAAAATCGATTTACAAAAGGGGGTGGTGATGAACAGAGTGTCTGAATTGAGCAGACCACTCTTACCCAGTCCAAAGATCAGGGCTTGATCCATCACCGTTATTTATCTCACTGCCCCATCCCAGCTCAGAACCTGGCTATATGCAAATCAGTCTGTCCCTGGCCCAGTGCATCATGGGAACAGGGCAGACTAAACTACCAAGCCAATTCTTTACCAGAAAGGAGACAAGCTACCGGGGACCGGTTTCTGGCATTTCAGCCTCTTCGGCCCGGCTTGCTTGAATCCTGATGGAGCAGTGAGAAAGGGACTCATGTCTGAGTATATCCTGCCACACCTATAGTGGCCAAAATCGATTTACAAAAGGGGGTGGTGATGAACAGAGTGTCTGAATTGAGCAGACCACTCTTACCCAGTCCAAAGATCAGGGCTTGATCCATCACCGTTATTTATCTCACTGCCCCATCCCAGCTCAGAACCTGGCTATATGCAAATCAGTCTGTCCCTGGCCCAGTGCATCATGGGAACAGGGCAGACTAAACTACCAAGCCAATTCTTTACCAGAAAGGAGACAAGCTACCGGGGACCGGTTTCTGGCATTTCAGCCTCTTCGGCCCGGCTTGCTTGAATCCTGATGGAGCAGTGAGAAAGGGACTCATGTCTGAGTATACCCTGCCACACCTATAGTGGCCAAAATCGATTTACAAAAGGGGGTGGTGATGAACAGAGTGTCTGAATTGAGCAGACCACTCTTACCCAGTCCAAAGATCAGGGCTTGATCCATCACCGTTATTTATCTCACTGCCCCATCCCAGCTCAGAACCTGGCTATATGCAAATCAGTCTGTCCCTGGCCCAGTGCATCATGGGAACAGGGCAGACTAAACTACCAAGCCAATTCTTTACCAGAAAGGAGACAAGCTACCGGGGACCGGTTTCTGGCATTTCAGCCTCTTCGGCCCGGCTTGCTTGAATCCTGATGGAGCAGTGAGAAAGGGACTCATGTCTGAGTATACCCTGCCACACCTATAGTGGCCAAAATCGATTTACAAAAGGGGGTGGTGATGAACAGAGTGTCTGAATTGAGCAGACCACTCTTACCCAGTCCAAAGATCAGGGCTTGATCCATCACCGTTATTTATCTCACTGCCCCATCCCAGCTCAGAACCTGGCTATATGCAAATCAGTCTGTCCCTGGCCCAGTGCATCATGGGAACAGGGCAGACTAAACTACCAAGCCAATTCTTTACCAGAAAGGAGACAAGCTACCGGGGACCGGTTTCTGGCATTTCAGCCTCTTCGGCCCGGCTTGCTTGAATCCTGATGGAGCAGTGAGAAAGGGACTCATGTCTGAGTATACCCTGCCACACCTATAGTGGCCAAAATCGATTTACAAAAGGGGGTCGTGATGAACAGAGTGTCTGAATTGAGCAGACCACTCTTACCCAGTCCAAAGATCAGGGCTTGATCCATCACCGTTATTTATCTCACTGCCCCATCCCAGCTCCGAAGACGGCTGAAATGCCAGAAACCGGTCCCCGGTAGCTTGTTTCCTTCCCAGTGTAAGAATTGGCTTTTGTAGTTTGGTTTGCCCTGTTCCCATCATGCACTGGGACAGGAACAGACTAATTTGCATACAGCCAGGTTCTGAAACTGGGATGGTGCAGTGAGCTAAAAAACGGTGTTGGATCTAGCCCTGATCTCTTGACTGGGTGAGAGTATTCTGTTTAATTCAGAGACTCTGTCCCTCACCCCCCCTTGTTGTAAATATGTACTATGTTGTGCATGGCACACAGTGCAACCACAAGAGAACAAGCAGAGGGGATGTACAATATGTGCCCCAGCCCCAATGGGGAAAATCAACCTGAGGCCCTGTTTGGGGCCACTTCCCTTCCTTTTCCTCCAACCTTTTCATGGCAGGGTCCCTACCATGAAAAGGTTGATGGAAAGGCGGGTGGTAATCAGCAGTTTGGCATCACCACCACCTCCATAGGTTGCCATGCCAATATCCATACCCTCAGCACATTGTCCCTGTGACCTGTGTCTTCCGGATCGGTGATCTTGTTCTGAGGTATAAGAGCCCCAGGTCACTCTCTGGTATAGTGCTGAAGCAGTCTTCTGTGGTAGTAAGTTGCTGCTACATCCCCTCCACCTGTTTCTGGAAGCCTGCTTTGTCAGCGCAGATGGATTTGGCATTGCTGTAATGTCAGAGATTTTTGAGCCCACCCATTCCAGACGACGACTGACTGCTGTGGCCTGCAGGATATGTTCCATGGTTGAATCCTTTTGTGGGCAGGAACAGGCAGCGGCTGGCTAAGCAGCTGGCGATACCCAAGAGGTAACCATCAGATGGTGCTGGGATACATTCTCTGAAATGAGCAGCTGATTAAAGGGCTTGCTGGTAAACTTACTATCGTGCATCTTCAAGTCAGAGGCCCAAAGAAGGGGGTGAACATGGTTCCCTGAGGGAGGAGGGAAAAGGTGCCCCACAGTGCTGAGAGGAGCTGGTGTTTCCCAGGATTGGTATCCAGATGGCAGTGTGCTCCCAGGATGTGGGGGGCAAGTGGTGGAGTAATCTCCCCATAAAGAGTAGGGCAGCCTGGCCGGGCCAGCCACTGATCCCTCCCCTCATCACCCAGTGATGCAGCAGAGAAGTCCTCATGCGAGGTTTGCACTTTCAGCTCAGGTCAGTGCAGTGGGCAGTGTTGCACTGTGTGTAGGTTTTTCCCAGACTATGAAATAGGAGCTTCAGAGCTTGGGAGGCAGGCTGATGATTAGTGGCTCCCCCTGAACATGGGAGACAGGGTCAGTTGTGGGGTGGACATGAGTCTGGAGAAGCAAGCCGTCCACTTGGAGGGAACCAGTGCTCGCTGGGGAGGGCCAGAGTCTGGGCCACAAATCTGTGGGAGATGCCTGCTGAGGACCCTGGCAAGTCCCGGCTGATCTTAGAACCCCTTGTCCAAGGTGGTTAGCTAACCGTCCCCCGGAGTGGAGATTGGGAGGGCAATAGCAGTCAGCAGGCCAACTAAAGACTGGGTGTCTCCAGAGGATGCCTCCAGCTGTTGCAGGTGCCTCTACCATATGGGGTAGTCAGCCGATGGGGAGCCACCCTCTGTTTGAAGGTAGTATAGTGCAGCATGGTGCCCTGGTGTCCCAGGGAGTAGAATAAGGCTCTGGTCAGTTACAGTCCCTGGTCTGAAGTAGGATGGAGGTGAGAGACCTCACTCAACTAGTGAAGCAATGCCCTAGAGTGTGGTCAATGGGACAGTCATGGGCCCACAGGCAGTAGCGTACTCATCCCAAGGGCCCATGGGCTATTATGCAGGGCTGAGGTCATGGGCGAAGTGGTCCCACTGCCCCCAGCTGGGCACCGCTGGGTGTAGCCAGAAGAAGGAGATGACTTTTGGCGTAGATCGTACCAGAAGTAGATGTGATCCGGGGGTGTGACAGAGCAGGTCTGGGAAGGGCCCCTGGCTGCCTCGTGCCTGGATAACTGCAGAGGGGGCCCCTGGTATCAGCCATTACTGAGTCCATGTCATATGGTGAGGTGTAGGGGCCCGGGACTTAGAGACCGGGGGTTGCTGGGAGACACAGCCCCTAGTCGAGGAGATCAACTAATATGAGCCCAAACATCAACGGGGACGTGAGCTAAGCACAATATTAAGATGATGCGGGTCCCCACATGCAGCCGCAGGTGCCTGACGACAGGGCACTCACTGGGATGTGGAAGGAATGCAGAGTAGTTCCAGATGTCCTTGACATGCCACAACGGGTCTATGTGGCCCATCCAAAAATGGCAGTCAGTGCCTCTCAGGCAGATAGGGCTAAAACAAGAAGGCCCACATACAAAGGCGGAAGTGGGGCTGCATCAGATAACATGGGGAGGTGGTACCATTTGTTTCCTTTTAGGGCCAAGTCTGTCAGAGGTCCCGTAGACTGGGGCACTGAGAGGATTAACGCTCAGATAAGAGAGCCTGGGCAGGCAGGGAGCGTCCCAGAGAATGGAGAATGGAAGCACTGCTGTCCCACACTGAAGGGCGGTGCTCCACGCCCATGTACAGGCCCAGCTCCGGCCAGAGAAATCAGGCCTCTGGCATTTCGGGAGCGGTGGTAGCATTGAGCCCCTCCACCCTGGACACAAATGGAGAGGGGCAATGCAGGTTCAGGTTGTGGAGCCCTGTGGCATTTAGTGACCTGCTGTTACCATGCAGAGTTCACCAGTACACTGAGCTTGGGAATCAAGCAGCCATTATCATCTGTGGCTAGACCACACCTCCAGGAGATTACTATTTCTTTATAATACTTGTACAAACATACAAATTAGGTAATTGTGGATCTTAAGAAATCAGAAGTTAAGAACAGGCTTCAATCAGATATCATAAGCTTCCCACTGTTAGTTATGGATCAAAGAAAGAAATAGCTTATTTCACAGAAAATGTCCATAAAGTTTTCAAGCACAGCTAAATAAAACAATAATGTCAGGAAACCAGTTAGTAACTCTCTTTCTCTCTCTCACTCTCTGTGACATCATTTCTCTTTCTCTCTTAAACTTATAGACACTGCTGTCTGCTTCAATGTGTAGAAGAACAACCCAACTCAAGTTGTGAATTCAACTGCCTGAAATGTTTGGCCGCAGGGTTTTTACAACGGTAAGCACAGAGGCCTAGATATACAAAGCCTTCATAACAATGCATTAGAATTAAGTCGGCATAACGGGCGTCTGTAACGCAGTAGCCACTTCCATATAGACACCACTTGAACGCGGCAGTATAACAGAACTGAAATGTACGAGGCACACTAGACACGTAAAACTGTAGAGTAACCAAAACTTTTAATGCTTATTAAGCTCATTTACTCACATGTACATAATTCTAAACTCTAATTTTCTTTTTTGTTTTGCAGATTACCAATAGGACATCTTTTGGAGTCCAATTAACAAATTTGTTTATAATATTGTTTGTTGTTAAAGTTATTTTTCTAGATGCCTCTATTATAGTTATAATTCAGTTTTGTTTACATTTATTGATTTAATAAAAGTTAATAAAAAAAACTACATACTTCTTTTATTTTGTGAGGGAGAGGTATGACGGTCCACAACAAAAATAATGTTGAAATACTATAGTAAGATATTCAAGACTAGGATTGAAAACTACTGAGTTCTAAGTAACAGATATAATAAAAATAACAGTGAAGAACTATTAAAATGGCGGTGGACCGAGTACGTAATCAACATTTGGCGCTTCAACATACCCTCAAATAAATTTAGAAAAAATATGATTATTAATATATTACAAAAGTAAATAGCAGCCCAGGTTCTGATGTTAACCTGGGCTGCTATGGGTATTCACAAGGGTATATTATCAAGCCATTTATCGCCGCTTTATCTGCAGTTTTCTGCTGATAAAGCGGCGATAATGTATCGCCTTTTGTTGATAATATGGCCCATTGCTCTTTTTTTTGACCAGTAAACTTAGTTGCATATTATCAAGGACCAGTGTTAAAATGTCGCCGTTTTATTGGCAGGAAATTGCAGATAAAACGGCGATAATGAGCTTGATAATACTGCCTTGTTATTTCCCATAGAAGCCCATGTTAACACCAGAACAAGCGCTTCTTTGGGAATTAACAAGGATGTATTATCAAGCCCACCCTCCCAACATTAATAAAAAACTCCAGACAATGCAAGTACCAGGAGCTGGAAGGACATTTTACATATTACTATCCTAGAAAGGTGGCGTTCCCGAGGACGTGTATGGGGAGAGAGAGAGAGAACTACTGAGTTCTAAGTAACAGATACAATAAAAAAACGGTGAAGAACTACTAAAATGGCGGTGGACGGAGTACGTAATCAACATTTGGCGCCTCAACACTACCTTTCAAATAAGTATAGAAAAAATATGATTTTAATATATTACAAGAGTACAGCAGCAGATGACACACACGACCCGGAAAAAGAAAGCGACACATTTACTACCTGAAATAAAGAAAGGTTTGCTTGTTGAACTTCCAGAAAAAGAAAAAAAATGGACTTCGAAACTAGGCTGCGCATGCGTAGAGAGTACAACTACTACACACAAAAAAGGAAAGTTTTACATACTATAATAGAAATGAAGGGGCATATTATCAACAAAAAGCGATACATTATAGCCGCTTTTATCAGCAGGAAACTGCCAATAACGGAGCGGTAATGGGCATGATAATAGGCCCTTGTAAATTCCCATAGCAGCTCAGGTTCTGATGTTAACCTATGGTTATTCACAAGGGCAGATTATCAAGCCCATTATGGCCGCTTTATCAGCAGTCTCCTGCCGATAAAAGCTGCGATAATGTATCGCTTTTTGTTGATAATATGGCCCATTGCTCTTTTTTTTTACCAGTACACTTAGGTGAATATTATCAAGGACCGGTGTTAAAATTATCGCCGTTTTATTGGCAGGAAACTGCCGATAAAACGGCTATAATGAGCTTGATAATACGGCCTTGTTATTTCTCATAGAAGCCCATGTTAACACCAGAACATGCGCTTCTATGGGAATTAACAAGGAGGTATTATCAAGCCCACCCTCCCAACATTAATAAAAAACTCCATACATTGCAGGTACCCTGAGCCAGAAGGTCATTTTACATATTACTGCCCTAGAAAGGGTGGCGTTCCCTGCGACATGTACGGGGAGAGAGGGAGAGAGAGCTCAAAACATATTTTTTTTAAAAAAAGACTAATGGGAGTAGGACCGTAACACCCCGCATACTTCAAAATAAAACCAGAGGAGTACCGTACCCCCATGCTCGGGGCACCTTACAAACCCCCATTATGCAAAACAAAATACCCCCGTAATTTGCCCCCACAGGACCTAATGAATAAAACGGACTTCTAGTTTTTTTCACCTTTTCCTCCACGTACAAGTACTGCACGAGAACCCCACCATTTTTTATTTAAAAAAAAATTACAATTGAGCCTAAACATCCATGTACTACCTCCTGAGCAAGCCTAGAGTTTCACAATGTTTCCAGCCTGCCCCCTTTCCTTATTTCTCAACTTTGTTTTATTGTTTTCTTGTGACTCGGTTCTACCGACGCACAAGATGACCGCCAAAACTTGCTGGTTTCGAGTGTTGACAGACAGTTCACAGCCAATCCGCATGCAGCTCGCGCTCGTAATTGAACGGATTTCCGTAAGCGTGCTGCACTCCGTCTCTAGATATCGCTATGATTTTACCTGTAATTTTCTCAGAAACTACTGAACGGATTTACACCATTTAAAAAGAAGCACAATCTGTGAACTTAACTCTACCTCTCTGTCAAATTTTGTGTAATTCCGTTCAGCCGTTCGGCTGTAGCCCTGGCTAAAGGCCCCTATGAAAAATTGCATGGGGATAACACATTTTGGGACCCCCCTTTTTTCTCAGCCCCCGCTTGATGAATCACCCCCAAACTTTAAGGGAAGGAGCAGAACCGAGCAGGCCCTTTTTTTGGAGAAATTCACGAAGATTCGTCCACTGGCACCAAAGTTATTCCAAAAGGAATGTTGTGGATTTCCTATGGAAACTAGGTCCTAAGTATAACTAGCTACTGGCGACCGCCAGTAGGTAATATTTATATATATGTATATAACCTACTGGCGGTCGCCAGTAGGTAGTTATAGTTAGGACCAAGTTTCAATAGGAAGAGCATTTTTTTGTTTTGCTTATAACTTTGTTGTTTGATGAATCTTCATTTTTTTTCCAAAACGAATTCTTTGTTCATTTCTGCTCTTATGTTAAAAGTTTGGGTGTGATTGGATGAGGGGGGAGGCCAAGAAAAAAGGGGGTCCCAAAACATTTTCTCCATGTTAATTTCCATACTAAACTTTAGACAAGGCTTTAGGTCGAACGGGTGAAAGGAATTACCCCGAATTTGGCAGGAAGAAGGGTCTTGGTCTAGAAAGCACGCTTTAGTTTATTTGGTGTAAATCATTTCAGTAGTTCTGGAGAAATATCGAAATGTACAGATATCGATATTTGGGAATTCTGCCATCTGATTGGCTGAGCCATCACAAGCACAAGTTTGCTGCTTTATAGTTGCGACCACTGCGAGGGGTTGCAACTGCGAAGTGTTGGCCGCCATTTTGTGATTCTTTTGAAGCAAGTAAGGGGAAAAAAGGGTGAAAAAAGTAGTCAAGGAGAGTAGGAGCACTGTAGCCTTCGTAGGGGAGTGTGAAGCGAAGTAGTCACTCCTACCGGTCTGAAAGTGCGGTGTTGCTCAGAGTGACATGGTGTCGAGATGATATGCTGCTACACTCAGGTATGAAACTTAAAGCCTAAGCCGTGAGCTTATTGCTGTAAAGTGATGTGCTCTGGTCTTTGTAGCATACGTGTGCAAGTAGTGTTGGTAGGGTTTATACCATACAGTGAGTGGGAAGTGAAATACTGACCCCTATCGTGCGTTTATACTACATCCGAAGCAGGAAGCGAAGTACTCACGTCTACCGGTGTGAAGACTTGGGGATCAAACAAGGTGATTGCTGTAAAGGGATGGGCTCTGGACACTGTAGAATATATATGTGCAAGTAGTTTTAGTAGGCATTTAAACCATACAGGGAGTGGGAAGCGAACTTCTGACTGCTACTGTGTGTTTATACTACATCCGAAGCAGGAAGCGAAGTACTCACGCCTACTGGTGTGAAGACTCAGAGATCAAACCAAGCTGATTGCTATAAAGGGATGGGCTCTGGGCACTGTAGGATACTAGCCGCTGTAGTATGACTATGTAAGTAGTGTTAGCATGTGTTTATAGTATATAGGGAGTGGGTTGCGAACTACTTTCTCCTACTGGTCTGAAGACTCGGGGATAAAACCGTGAGCATAAATCGTGAGCTCATTGCTGTAAAGTGATGTGCTCTGGGCGCTGTAGAATACTTGTCGATGTAGTGTTAGTTTGAATTTATATAATACAGGGAGTGGGAAGCGAACTACTCACCCCTACCGGTGTCAAGACTCCAGGATGAAACCATGAGCTCATTGCTGTAAAGTCAAGTGCTCTGTGTAGTATTTCAATGTAAGTCATAGTAGAATGTTAGTATGTAATTCTACTAGAATGTAAGTATGAAATGTTAGAATGTAGGGCTTTCATGAGGGGAACCTTGTGGAGTTTGTACACGGTGCTGGAGACGACGGTTGCTTTGCTGTCTGCTCATATTGGTGGGTGTTTAAGGTGTCTTGTTTTCCTGCAATAAATCTACTTATTGGATCCACTGCTGTCTGCCTCTTCATTTCATAAATTTGACAACGAGTGGCGGAAGCCTGTGTGCATGTACACTTAGTAATCAGCTCACTACAGTGCCCTAAAATCCAACGCCACGTGTCTGTGGGGCAGCGCAGCCCACTGGTTCAGGACTACAGTACGGTCCAGCCAGGTCCATAAAATGAGACAGACATGTGACCGAATGAGGTCAGAGATCACATCATTACGCACTGCAACATTGCTTGTTCGCACCTGCCCACCCAGGCTGAGGCACCCACCCCTCCTGCAGCACTGTGCTCAACACGTGTCTGTAGGGCAACGCTGTCCGCTGGCTCAGGCCTCCAGCAGGTCTTTCAAAATGAGACAGAGATGTGACTGAATGAGGTCAGAGATCACATCATTACGCAGGGCAACTTCGCGTGCTCGCACCTGCGCACACAGGCTGATGCAGCCCACCCCTCCACAGCACCGCGCTCAATTGGAGCCGCTGTGCACCCAGGCCCCACTGCTCACCTGCTGTCATTGTTGTGTGTGCAAACACTACGGGCAGCAGTGTTCACAATTCAGTTGCAGTGTTGATTGCAGAATGGTGTACACCTCATGGATCAATTTTGAAACACGACGGGCAGTAGGGTTCACAATTTAGAGCGAGTGTTGATTGCCAGGATGGTGTACACCTCATGGATCCCTTTTTTAATTGCACATTGTGATCTGCAAGGTGGATGCAGCCATATCACCTGAGGCAGTGTGGAAGAACTGGGACACGTGGCATCGTCTTTTTGCTATTCACACTCACGCAACGTGGGTTGGGCTTGCATACGCTCAGCCAGCGTAGGAATGTGAATAATTGTTCCGGGGATCTGGGTGTTGTTCAGTTCCTGCCTGGCCAGGAAGTGTACTTATGTATGTTTCTTTTGCAGTTTTGAAGTCGCAGAATGCGCAATTTACATTAATGTAGCATGTATCAGGAGGGTGGCAATAATCGCTAATGAGATGCTGTTCAAAAAGATTGAATGGCAAACATCACTTGTCATTCACTGTTCAATTAGTCTTTATTTCGAATAAAAAAATTCATAAAAGACAACAAATATCTTAAAAGCATTTTCAGTATACAGCATTGTACATTGGATCCCCCAGTACATAGAATATAGTATACATAACATTAAAATTAATAAAAAAGCGATTTACAGTTTCTTTACACGGATAAGCCACAGCCAACCCAAAAATTTTGCAACACAAATCACTGATTTAGCAGTACGTAGATCTCTCAATTTAAGCAGGGCTGCGTGGCTACCCCCACAGTTTAGTGTTTTACAGATCGGTCTCAACCATTTTAGTCTGGGCGATCGATAGGCAGGACATGCAAAAAATACATGGCCCAGGCTTTCTACCTGATCAGGACAAAAGGGGCATTTGTCGCTTGAGTTTATTGCCCACTCTGCAGTAAAAGACTTGATCGGTAGGGTTCCCACCCGAAACTGATGGTACAACTTGCGATCAAGTGATTTGCATATCAAGTCCCAATAAGGTTCGAGAAATGGGGTTATCTTGTGCATTAGAAACTGTCCCGTTAGGTTATTAACAGAGGAGAGGGAGACCAGTACGGATTTTTTAACAGCCCAATAAAGCTCTTTGAATTCCGCTTTCGATGGGAAGCTTGAACATTCGGGATGTAGCCATAGCTCTGGGAGGCCCATCAAATACAGTATCTGCTTAACCTCCCGTAGCCATGGAATTTTCTGGGCACCCCACAATGCTCTAACCTCACCTAATTCTTGGGCAAATAAGCTAAGTTCTTGGGTCGTCCAGAGGCGACGCCAAAGAGCAACAAGACGGTACTGAGCCATCTCATCCAACGGTTTGCAACCTAAATCTAAAAGCAGAGGTGTAATGGGGGAAGATTGGGGAAGTCCCACTAGGTTCCGGAGGAACTTATTCTGAGCACTAGTAAGGGCCGACAAACCTTTATATCCCCAGATATTCGCACCATACAGGGTAGCCGCATTCACCTTGGCCTCATATATTTTTAACGTGGGTGTAATGCGTTTTGTCATGGTTTTTTTCTGTTCCTTAATCAGACAACCTGTAAGGCGAATAAACTTAAGGGTTAACACTTCCAGCTGGGGTTTTCATGTGAGTTGGTGGTCCAAGGTCACGCCCAAGTAAGACATGACTTTGACCTGTTCTATTGGAACACCCTCTAATGAGAATGAGCTGGTGATAGGCTTGTTTTTATTGAAAATCATAAATTTGGTTTTGTCAGCATTGATTTGAAGGTCATTTAATGAACAAAACTCAGCAAATCTATTTAAGGCAGCCTGCAGGCCGCTACGGGTCCTTGAAAGGAGCAGGGTGTCATCGGCGAATATTAGCATGGGATACTTTGAACCCCCCAGGGTAGGTGCATCAGTATGAGTGTCGTTAAAAAATGCGACCACCCGGTTGATAAACAGGAGGAACAAGGTACGGGCCAGCACGCAGCCCTGCCGGACGCCAGGTTAGACAGGGAAGCTAGCGGTCACCTGACCCTGTTTGCCCCATCTTACGCATGCAAAGTTATCCTCATGAAGGCGCCTAACCAGGTCTAATAGTTCTGGAGGAAATTCCATGCTTCTCAGGGCATCCCAGAGTTTTGCCCTGGGAACCAGGTCAAATGCCGACCGAAGGTCGACAAAGGCAGCGTAGATGACACCACCGCCCAAAAAGACCACCTTCCAGTACATCATGGTAAGCCGAAACACCTGGTCAAGGGTGCTGGTGCCTGATCTAAACCCTGCCTGCATGGGGGAGAGTATGTTGTTTTGCTCAATCCACCCCTGTATTCTAGCTAGGGCCATTCCTGATACCACTTTCTGGATGGTATTGATCAGGCTAATGGGGCGATAGTTTTTTGGTAAGGATCGATCCCCTTTCTTAAAGACCGGGATTATCTCGGCCCCTTTCCAGGACTGCGGTATCCTTTCCCCGGCTGCAATGCAATTTGCTAAGATTGTGATATAAGGGACCCACAAATCTAAGTTCAATTTAAAAAGGTCAGCTGGTACAGCGTCAATGCCTGGAGCTTTCCCAGACTGAATGGAACCTCGTGCATGTTCAGTGTCTGAAAAGCTAAAAATGAGTCTGTCCCCATGTGGAGCTAATTTGGTCCCTGTTAAGGGCCCTTCAGCCGACTGGGGGGCATTCTGATTGGTAAATTGAGCAGAAAAAAATTTCACCCAATCTGCTGCTGAAACATGGTTTTCAGGGGATAATGAATCCAAACCCCTGCCCCGCCTGACTATCTCCCAAAATCTAATTTGGTTGGAAGACTCACATGCTTGAAGAAGGTCAAGCCAATATGAGTCATCCCAATCCCTTTTGGCTTCCCAGATAGTGCGTTTATAAACCTGTCTCGCTATCCTAATGTCCGGGGTGTTTCTAGATTTGACCGCAGCAATAAGGGTGCCATGGGCTTCTCTACAGTTTTTGTTGTACCAGCCTTTAGGTTGCTTAGCCTTCTGTTTCCGGCATGGTCTAGTGAGGAGTTCCTTAATTGCTGCAAAACATGCCTTGTGAAGGTCGACGTTATTAATCTTAGGTAAGTCATTTGGAGATGGTGCCATCATCTTATCTTTAGTATGTAGGACCAATTCTTCTATCTGACTGACAAGCTCTGAGTCAGCTATCACCCTAGGCCATTTGACCCGTCTTCTGTTGTCACACAAGACGAGGTCAGATGTGATACAGTCTGATTCCGCCTCGAGTGGCCCTAACCCTGGGACCTTGAGTACAAGTGAGAGGGGATTGTGATCACTCTCCGACCTTGTATCTATAGTCATGTCAGTTACAGATGCCCAAGATTCGATGTTAATTAGTATGTAGTCAATGCGGCTTGCGCAGGACCCATTGTCAAAAGTTGGCTTCCCCTCCTTATCAGATAAGCTGCGGCCATTCACTGCTCGGAGCCCCCATTCCAAGCAGAGCCCAAGCCAATTAAAAGCAGCCTCCGTTCCCCTGACACCCTTGGTAATTGCTAACGGGGGAATTTTTTCCATGTGGAATCTTCTTCTAAACCAACATCCTCAGCAAGGTTCAGGATAGGCTCAAATGAGCAGTTCAAGTCACCAGCCACTATAGTGAGCTGGTCGCTTTTGTGCTCGTTTAGGAAGGCTTCCAGATCATTAAGGATCGGTTGCTTCTTGCCGCCCTGGCATCCTCTAGCATAGATATTAATAAGGATTATATCTTTACAGTTCACCTTACTTAAGGATATACAAAGAAGATCAGGATTCATCCCCACTATTTCTCTTGTGTTGAATCCCAAGCTATTTTTTATCCAGATGGAGAGACCACCCGAGGCCCTGCCCTTCATGCCCTGTGTTGCCGGTTTGTAGAAATTTAGATAACCTAGTCTAAATAGTGGGGCAACTGACCAGGTTTCCTGGAAAAGGATGATGTCATGGGATGAGATGTAATCTGCCCAATCATCATTATCCAGGCGACCCCGTAAACACGCTATGTTCCAGGATGCTATTTTAATTTGGTTAGCGGGGATGCTAGTACAAGGGGTTACATGCTGAGCTAAAATTCCTACTTCAGCCGGGAGGGGATTATGGGCATTGGCAAGTGTTGTTCGTTGAACTGAAGGCAACATTGGACAACCCACACTAACAACTTTCGTGGTGTACATAATAGGGTCTGCCAGCTCCCTTTTTGTGTTCTCCCCCCCAAGTCAATCAACCTCCTCTAGGCAGCCAAACATATTAGACATGGGGGCACCCTGCCACCAGGTACTCTGGCTTGGTCCCCCATTCCTAAAACCCCTGTTCCTGGACTTTTGAATTGTTGTCCAAGTCCCACCTATCCTTTGCTGATTTCTAGGAGGGTAGAAAAAATTAAGGGGTCTAACAACAACTGTCTGGTCGTCTTCGCAAGGGGCCCATGAACAGAGGTGCTGTGCAGTATGGGGGGGTCAGCAAAGGTCAAAAATATACAGTCGCCCATGATGGATTTATGGCTCGGTCCGACCCATGGTACTCTTCGCACCATTAGTACCCGGCTTCTTTGGTGGCTTGGGAGCTGTCTATTTGTATTTAGCCAGTGTATTACCTTGTTTTTAAGGGACCAGTGGTCCTCTTTTGCTAGTGGGTCAAGAGTTGGTACACCAGCTAATACAATGACGTATGAACTAGCTTCCGGTGGTAGATCAATGTAGCCACCACGGAAGTTGGGTCTACTAAGTTCAAGAGGTGGCTGGGCATTGAGGGATGGCTGATTAGGTTGCCGGTCAGCTAAGGGCACAGGTTTTGAAGGTGCAGTATTCTGCTGGGGATGTGAGTCAGCCCCAGCTCGAGAGGCAGTGAGCTTAGGTTTAGGTGGCACTGAGGGCTCCTTCGGAGGGCATGCTCTGGGATTTGGGACTGTGGTGATGCTATTCCCTATTTTTGTGCGAGGTTTAGGTACAGGTTTGGGTCCCAGAGAAGGAGCAACTGGTGCATCTACTTCTAAAGGCTGTGAAGGTAAAACCTCCCCCTGTGAAAATCTAGCTTCCATCTGCTTGAGACTAAGACTGGCCAATGTGACGATTGTCCTGTCCATCTCGAGCAGATGGTTTTCTATTCTAGAAAGTTTGAGTTCCAAGGGGGTAAGTAACTTCTTAAGAGTGTCCCAAACAGTTTGTACAAATTCCTCATCACCCCTCTTATCCCCCTCAACCCCACTCAAACTTCCCTCCCTTGACCCATCTTTGCTCGAACCAGGAAGAGATACCACCTGTTGAACATTCAAAGCTCCCTCCAAGGCATGGGTAGTAGCACTAACAGGCAAGTCTATGTAAGTTTTGTCATTTGGTTCCCCAGGGGCAGAGGCGTTTAATTGGCGTCGGCAATTAAAAAACTGGGCTCTCGCAATTTTAGCCTTTTTGCGGGCAAATGCAGACCTGGCCAAGCTTTTCTTTTGCTGAAGCGCCATTTTTTTAGCATTATTGTTAGCCCTTGTAGCAGCCCTAGGTGATTTACTCTTTGCCTGTGAGCTTACACCAACTACAGGTTTAGATGGCATCACTTGTCATT